>NW_015402631.1:0-3677 GCF_001527695.2 Protobothrops mucrosquamatus
CTGAACAGATATAATGCCTCATGCAGCAGTTCCCAGTTTAGTCATTTTTCTTTTCTTGAACAAAAGCATTGGGTTTCTGAGCAAAAGTCTCTGCAACCAGCAATGGGAAAACCAGAGAAGCATCAGCATAGACCTGATAAGAGAAAAACACGGTAGCTGAGATGACTGGTCCCTCTCCAAAATATTCATCTGTTTTTTTTCTAAATCAAATTGCCTGTCAGGCTGGTTATAATGGCAGTCCTGGAAATCATGCCCCCATCCCTGTCAGCATGTGATCTCTTGTCCCACACATACCTTGACAGGCTTGGCATCCATACGGATCTTTCCCCAGGACACTGCCTCGTCAGGCCGAGCTCCTGAATCTGAACCATCAAACTCCTGTGCGGTGTTGACATATACAGAAAAGTCAGCTCCATTTCTCTGGAAACCAAAAAAACTTGGTGACCTCTAAGGCTCAGCTGACTGATTATATCCTTGATTAGATATAGCAGGGCTATGATGAGCACTTCAGTTGTCATTAAGATCAGCATTGCCCTGATGTAGCTAATCTTTTCCAAAATGCAAGGGTATGAACGGGTGCTTTAGAGCAACTTCAAAAAATGATTATTAGACCCAATAATGATTTAACCTAATATTATCCACTCTGGCAGAAGAACATCAACATTCCTTGTAGAAGTCCTTCCAAGCCCTACTAAACAGGACAATGTGAAGAAGAATGGCCAAGGTCTGACCTTACATTCAACATCCAGGGAACAAACTCATAGCATGGGGTCTTCCTGATTATCAAGAATTACCATAACCTCAACTGGAAATTTCAGTTTTGTGGTGATGACCTGTCAATTGAACAACTCAAAGCTATACTCACAGCCATTTTAATTTTCTGGGGAACTATCCAAAGTAAAAATGTTCACCTTCTGCACTGTTGTCTGGTATAATGGATTACTAGATTGCCTTTAAATATTTGTTTTATTGTTGAAAGCCATTTTGTTAAAATTATAAGAACTGAGGGATACCAAATACCACCAAGATGTCTCTATATTCATTTTGCTTAAACAAATGTTTTATCTCATACCATAGTCTCTCCCTTCCAAATCAACCCTGGCTTTGTGGCTACTACACACCACTTTCCCTCACCATCAGATTTGCATTGGCAATGTGGTGCTTAACAAGGCCTCCACCCAAGATGATCATTCCTGTCTTCCTGGCAAAGATGGCTTGGGTATTAATGAGTTTCAGGTCTGTAAGAGAGACGACAATAATGGTTATGATGGAAGTATTGCAAATGCATTGCACATCTGAACAATAAACCTACAGCTGCAAGCTTTCAACATTCAGCATTTGCTAACCTCAATTTCAATGCAAGAACTCACTGGAAGTTTACACTGTTTGCTTGTGATTCCAGTCAGATTGGTTTGTGTGTGTGTGTTTCTTGCCCATGGGAGCCAGTGTTGTCCAAAGACATTTCCATGGTCATGTGGCCAGTATGACTATATGCCAAAGGCACACAGAAAGCAGTTATCTTCCCACCAAAGTGGTATCTATTTATCTACTCGCATTTGCATGCTTTCAAACTGATAGGTTGGGAGCTGGGATGGAAACTCATCCTGTCGTGTGGCACTCAGATCTCAAATCCAGGCTGTCAGCTTTCTGTACATATTTGGAGGAGATAAGTATCATTACTAAACAAAGAACTGAATGTTCCCTGAGAGTTAGGCTTACTGCATCTATTTACGGGAGCCAATCTCAAGTTTGAAAATTAGGAAGTTTTTAGCTATTTAATTTTATCAACTAAATTGTAATTTCCCAGCACTGGAAAACTCTCGATAATATAACAATTGAAAGTTTCTTTCAAGGTTACCTTTCAACTGCTACCTCAGAAAAAAAAAACTATAAAGTTAAAATAATAAAATATCAGGGGCAGAAACCATATTTCTATCAAATCTGGATGGATTTTATCATTTGCCTTATCAGCAATAGAGTGTGATGTCAATATTTTCAATACTGTATATGGTAATTTTCTACATGTATGGTACTGTATCTTTCCTTGCCTTTTTAGTACTTTTTATTTTCAATAGTTCTCTTCTATGCATCTTGCATGTTACTATAATTTAGTTACTTGATGTCTGTTAATCAGAGTTCAACAAATTTTTATAACTAAAAAAAGGCATATAGCATCAGCTCATAACCCTTGAGCTGCCTTTTTGTCTTAAAGCAGAAGTTGCAAGCAGAATACAGATTGTTGAGGGGCCAACTTATGTTGTAAATATTTTCATTCACCTTCTACGATGTCCAGCACAAGACCTGGTTTCTTATAGGAATGGAAGAAAATCATATCTCCGAGGGATCCATCTGTTATTGCTGGGCTCAATACAGGAATGTTATTCTGTTGAGAAAATATAAGTAGCATGGCTCACAGAAGCCAGAGAGGCACTGCCTGCATTTGTTTCATGCATTAAATATTTATTTTTCTTCCCTTGGAGCCCAGTTTTAAAGAAATATCTAGTCATGGGGGGGGGGAAGAACCAGCTACGCACTGGGAAATGAGTGGGACAGCAGCATCAACAATACAAAGGTCATGTGCAAGATCATATAAATACAGATAGACCTTGACTTATGACCACAATTGTGTCCAAAATTTCCATTGCTAAGCAAGACAGCTGTTAAGTGAGTTCTGCCCCATTGTATGACCTTTCTTGGCAAGTTAAGTGAGTCACTGAACTTGTTAAGTTAGTAACATAGTTATTAAGTAAATCCAATTTCCCTCTTGACTTTGCTTGTCAGGTCACAAAAGGTGATCACGTGACCCCAGGACACTGCAACCATCGTAAATACCGTTTCCCTGAAAGTAAGGCCTACCCAGAAAATAAGCCCTGGCTTGAGTTTTGGGGATGGGCCTAATATAAGCCCTACTCCCAAAATGTGCCCTAGTTTTGGGGTGAGGCACACACTTAAAAATCAAGCTAGGGTGGGGGAGGGGTTTGTGGATCTGCCCCATGCGCCCCGCATCCACTTACCTTGCAGCCAAGCATCTCTTCGCCGGCCCACTTCTTCTGAGGCGTCTTCTGCAGCCAGGCCTGCATTTCTCAGTCAGGCCTTCATTTCAGGAAACGCCACTGCAGCCAAGGACCGAGCTATGGATTCATCCATAACTCAGTGCTCGGCTGCAGAGGCCTTCCAGAAAGGCCTGACTGCGAAATGCAGTCCAGAATGCAGCTGCAGAATGAAGCTGCTCCAGAAGAAGTGGACTGGCTGGGCAGGGCTGTCGGTGCAGGAGGTGAGTAAAAAAGACACCCCCCCAAAAATAAGACTTAGTGCCTCTTTTGGACCTGGTCTTATTTTCAGGGAAACACAGTACATGCCAGTTGTTAAATGTCCGAATTTTGATATGTAACAACATGGAGATGCTGCAACAGTTATGTGAAAAATGGTCATAATTCATTTTTTACAGGGTTGTTGTAACTTCAAATGGTCACTAATGGTTGTAAGTTGAGTGCTACTTTTATAAAACAGGCCTTAAGGTGATCAGAGATTAGAAAAAAGGAGACATTCCCATTATGCAACAACCAAGACAAGCACTTATTTACAAAGAAGTTAAACAACGGATTAAACAGAAATTACTTTCTCAGCCTACCTTTTGTGCCCAATAACAGACTGATTCTGGATTGTTGATTTCTTTG
>NW_015402632.1:0-3676 GCF_001527695.2 Protobothrops mucrosquamatus
AGAACAATTAACCAGTGGAACCACCTGCCTCCAGAAGCGGTGAATGCTCCAACACTGGAAGTTTTAAAGAAGAAACTGGACAGCCATTTGTCCAAAATGGTATAAGGTTTCCTGCCTGAGCAGAGGGTTGGACTCGATGACCTCCAAGGTCCCTTCCAACTTTATTATTATTATTATTATTATTATTATTATTATTATTATTATTATTATTATTATTATTATTATTATTATTATTATTATTATATAGGTGACCACTGACTATATGTCATGGGTTTCATGTTCAATTAAATCAAAGCAATAAGTGCAAATGTGAACAAAGTCAAACTATAGTTTAAGGACAGAGTCACCAGTTCTTCCCATCACAGCTGAAGATGGAAAAACATTGCGGGAGGAGGGGATTATACGTTCAGCCACAAAGTGACTCCCCTGTTCCTAATTTTTTTTAAAAAAGGAAACGAAGGAAGTCTGAGGCACTCAGGGGCAGATTCACACACGGGAAGGCTGCAAACTCCATAAAGTTTTGATCTGTGCAATAACCAGGCCTCCCATCCCCATCATGTAGGGGAGGCTGCAGCTGAATTGGCTGGCAACAGTGGATCTCTGCTCCAATATCTCATTGCCTTTCAAGCTTTCAAGGTTGAGAATGGCATGATTAACGGAGAATTCTTAGAACGCTCAAGGGCATTATTTCATTGAGGGAGCCAATACAATCTCAGGCTGTTGATGGCTGAATGCTTTGCATTTTTTTTTTACAGGACCTGTTTGCTGTGTGTGTGTGTGTCAAGAAAAGTGCCTCTTTTAGAGCAGGGACAAGCACTCTGAGTTTTGTCTCAAGGCAGAAGAGGAAAGCATAGGCATAGGGTAACACCAGATTCTTCATCACCAAACTGCTGTTGTTCAGTTACTTGGCTCTGTTGCAGTCATTTTTCCTTGACATCTTTTGTCAACACTCAAAAAGGCTACAGTCACACAATCACTAATGCACTTCACTTTCTGTGCTACGTCCTTGTCCCTCCTGCTGAAACAACAGAGAGAAAGTTGGACTCTCTTCTCTTCTCTTGCCAATTTACCTGCCACGTTTTTGCATTATGCCGGCCCCGCAGATGATGGTTAATGTCAATTCTCATTGGTTTCAACACATCATCTTTAACCCGTGATGGGCGAAGCTAAGCCATGAGATTTGTTGTTGTTGTTGTTGGTCGGGTTGGAGTTTTGAGATGCTCAGCTTGGTGTGGTGTCTGAGCCCAGCCAATTATGCAAAACATACAGAAAAAAAAGCATGGCCAAAGACAAAACATCCAAGGACAAGGTCTCAGTCCAATGTGTTAGCTTTCAGGAGATAAACCTCACTCACCGATGAAGTATGAGAGTTCCTGGAAGAAAGATGAACTAGGGATCTAACTAAAAGAATGAATCAAGTAATATCTCCTTCCCTTGAGGAGTAAGACTACTTGGTAGTTTTCTATTGGTAGTCACTGAAGGGAGAAGAATTAAAATAATCAAGTCTAGCCCAATGAATCTATCCTGGGATGGACTAGAGCAGTGATGGCGAACCTTTTAGAGACCGAGTGCCCAAACTGCAACCCAAAACCCCCTTATGCATCGTCGGGTGCTGGGTGGGTGTGGCCCATTGGCTGGGTGTGGCCAATTGGGTGGGTGTGGCTGTAGTGGTAAGGGCAGACTGCGTGGGACTACAAAGTTCAATCAATCAATTCCAACTTTGCAAGATTTTTTTTTCCCTGCGAGAAGTTAAAATTGACTGATTCATTGAACCTTTTTTTTTTTGCACACGGCGGCGGAGGCCTAAAGCGAAAAGGTTTTATAAAACCCAGCTGAAGGCCTAGGATTGGGGCAACGGCGCGCGTGCCCACAGAGAGGGCTCTGAGTGCCGCCTCTGGCACCCGTGCCATAGGTTCGCCACCACTGGACTAGAGAAATAAAGAGCCCCAGCTATAGTGATTTGAAGGGGCGGATTATCCCAAAGCAGCGATAAGAGTATTAGGCATCCCCCAAATAATTAAAATAGAAAAAAAGATCATTAGCACCACCCACAAGCCACTTCCCACCAGCTAATTATAGGAAGTTAATCACCTTCCCAGGGAGAAGTTGCTTGTTAATTAAGAAAAAAAATGGAAGAACTTCAAATTGATCAGTAAGACTCCCACTAGATCCATATGTCTGTTCTTTTAATTTGGTGAGATTGTTGCAGAGCTTACCAAAAAGGGGGGAAAAAACACCCCAACAATAACCACCGCCCCCAAACACATTAAAAAAAAGAAACTCTTAATTTACCTACCTTTATCAGCTGCTGCTCAGACGAAAAACCCAGGCCAAAGACAGTGTTGGCTCTGCTATCAGCCCACTGGCCAAACTTCTGGGATGTTTTTGTGAAAGTCATGTTAGGTGTGATGGTGCTGTTTATAATCACCTGAAAAGGAACACAGACACAACATGCAAAGGACACGTGATTAGAATGAGGACGTTAGACCTGCATGTTGTCACAGGAGCAGCGATTCCCAAAAGAGATGATTGGAAAGCATAAATATTCAGATGAATTCTGAAGACAACCCTTGATTGGGGCGGTATGGATTTTCCAATCCTGAATTACAAAGACAAATTTATTTATTTATTTATTTTTATTATTTAAATTTATATACCGCCCTATCTCCCTTACGGGACTCAGGGCGGTGAACAGGCAATAATAAAAATCACAATAAATATGAAATAAAAAGCCTGCTCTAAAATACCCCATATAAAAACCCCTACCAAAACACAATCAGAACTACGCCAGGCCGGCCGCATGGAATAGATGGGTTTTCAAGGCTCGGCGAAAGAGGCGCAGGTCCGTAGTTGTACGTAGGTCTCGGCATCCAGCTGGACCACAAATTCACAGCCCCTCAATCTTGCTGCTGTTCAGCTGGAGTCTATTTTGGCCCCATCCACATCTCCCCAGCAACAGACCATGAGACAGGACTTCAGGATCCTCATTTAGTTAGCCAGGGGTTGAGATGGATGGCTGAGTAGTATTATTAGTGCCAACGAAAGTAGTAAAGCTGACTGTCCCTCAAGAGAAGAAGGCAAGAAAGGAGGGTGGGAAAAAACCAAAACAAAATAATACTCTCTTGCAAAGACACCTTGACAGCTAACTAAAAATAGACGGTTAGTTCATGTGATTCAATGTGTTGCGTGGACAGGGCTACACTGTCAACCATCCAGCAGTTGCTCTCCAGCAAACCAGATGGGAATCTTTTGCACCCCTATCGCAACATAGAGGAGAAAGGCTGCACAGGTGTCTGCCTCACCAGGTAGACCAAACAGAAAACACAACCCTGAAATAACTGAGTCCAAAATTGATGTTGCCAAGTGAGAAATTTGTTGAGTGAGCTTAGCCCCATTTTACGACTTGTCTTGCCACGTTTCCTGAAAAGGAGCAGAAGGGGACAATAAAAACCTAATTTCTACAAAAACAGAAAAGGACATCCTGTGAAGAATGCTACAAGGCTTTATTTAAAAAAAAAAACCACGTGCACCAACGAAGCATATACCTATAGCATCCAAACTGCCGCAAAGCAATTGCCTTTGTTTTCAGCAAAACTGAAAAACATCCAATACTGTAGTCATTTGGAACACATCAGGAGACATACAGAAATTATTATAGCAGCTGGGGGTGTGCAAT
>NW_015402633.1:0-3676 GCF_001527695.2 Protobothrops mucrosquamatus
TTTGGAGCTTTTCTTTAACATTGTTTTTATATAATTATTCATTTTATTTTTTTGCATTTTTGAGCTAAATTTCTTTTTGTTTCTTATTGGTTTCATTTTGTCCATATTTCCTTGCATATACAGCATTTAAAAGACTTTTCTAGGATTTGGCAGTTACAATCACAACCAAAAAATTCCTGTTTGTTTGAGATGTATTATATTAATACAATAATGATAAAAATAAAGCATGGTTCCTTGCCATCACTTTAAAAGATGAAATATGGAATCTTAGTGACTAGACGTTTACCCAATTTGAATGTGTCATAAAAAAAAACCTTAGAGAAATATTGTAGCCAAATAATAGAGATTGTGAGATTAGAAGAGAATATGTATCATAAAAAAATCAGCAATAAAAATGAAGTAAGTTTTAAGAAGGAATAAGATAACATGTACAATAGAATCACAGAGTCTGAAGGAACCATTCTGGCATTAAGTCCAACCCCTGTTCAATGTGTGAATGAAAAGTAAAGCATCTGGCTGTCGAGCCCCATTTTAACACAACCAGCGATCGTGAGTCCATCCTTAACTGCTTATTCCTTCCACTGTTGCATTGCTCTTACTATTACATGTTTAATAGTAAGTAGATTTATAGGCTCTGCCTTCCTGTAACATAACTCTTTTCTTTCTTGTCCTGAATTTGGAAAAGACAGACAACAGGCCTTATTTTTTTTCCTCTGTGACATTCTTTCAGATATTTAAAGGGTGCTATCCTATTTCCTCTCTGTCCTTTTTTCTTAGGTCTAAATATTTTCAGTTCCTTCATGCCTTCAAGGTGCCTTCAAGGTACCTTCAAGATACTTTCAAAGTACACAGGTAGACAAAATATGTTTGGGAGATTTGCTGTTCTACTTGCAACTGCATTCTTCCCTCCCTGCATCAAATTAATCTGGCTGTGTTGAGCAAATGCTGGCTTTCACTACTGCTTGGCATGACACTATGCAAGTTTAATGGCCAAGTACACTAGTTTTCTTTAATTCTATTCTGAAACTTTTATAAAAAAACCAACTGTGGGAATATTTGATAAAAAGAGTACTAGAGTAAAATCTTTAACCAAAAACTGGCTGCTGATAGAGACCGAGCTTTCTGGAGGGCAGATTTAGCAATTATTTATTTAACATATTTCTATGACATTGTATTAGATATTATGATCTTGCTTGGTTAATTATGATAGGAAGCAGCATTGAAATATGTATTTTTGAGTGAAAGAAAAGAAAGCCAAAAGTGATATAAAACATAATAGCAGGATAAAAATTGAATAAATCACTAAATAATCAGAACTTGAAATATGAAATGCAAAAGAGCTTGAAGAACATAAATTAAGAGCCTGTACTGCCCAACAGGTAATAGATGCATAGTTTAAATAAATATTAAAATGACAAATAAAATTTAAGTTAGACTACAATTTTTCCAACTCTCGGCTTTTCTAATTCTCAATTCCCCATTGTTGCTGATTGTCTTTTTTAGGAGGGTTATCATAAATTTAACTGTTTCCAGTATTTGTTTATGCTTGACATAGAACAGGCATCCATGAGATCCTTTGGCCTCTGTTCCAACACTAAGGCTGGCAATATTACATTTCGTGTGTGTTTGTGCATACATGCAAACCTAATTTTTGCATGACATTTTTGTTTAGCCAATGATAATAAAGAACAGTTTCCCAATCAAGGCCACTAGCGGAACATTCCTTCCCCTATTGTAACTCTTAACTCAAATAATATTTAACAAATATGACAGAAACACAGAAGAGACAAAAGAAACGTGAGGTTAGAAAAGGAATGGATAAAGTAGAGCTTCACAGTTCAAAGGGAGAATGAGAAATTCATGCCAAATTCTCCTCTATATTATTATGATTTTTAAAAATTCTGTATAACAAGTCCTCTCAAAACTCTTTTATAAGTAACAAAAGTGGCTGTTATGGCTAGTCATTTTCCTAACACAACTTATTACTTTGCATCATTAACTGCAAAACAGGTTACTCCCTAGCAGTATAACGGGACTGCCTTTTTTTACTCATGATAAAGAGTAGACTTTTACTCTATTCCAATCTGTATTTACTCAGCTCTTATAATTTGGTGAAAATGTTCCAACATTTTTATGTCAGCATTATTCACACATTACTTATGAATGACAAACAGGGAAGTGTACAATTTAAGAAGGATGTATTGATGAACTTCCCCCAACCCCCCCCCCCCCAGCAAAATATACATGAAGAAATAGAGGTAAAAAACATTACCCCTGGCCCAGAAAACAGTGCCTCTTGAGATAAAACAGCATGGCTTACAGGAATGAGATATATTGGAAAGCTGATTTATGTATATATAGAAAGGAAAATCAAAAGCATTTCCAAGATCTGGACTGTGATCAAAAAAGCTAGAATTTCTTAATAGTATCCAGATTAAATTCTTGGTTCATTTCCTTGGAATTCGGACTGACACCACAGGAGCACAGCCTACTTGTTCAGCACAGTATGTTTTCTGTATGGCTTTTTAACAATTGTGAATGAAGCTGCAATGTTTCCACTGGCTTTGTCGAGTTATAAATACATTAAAATTATCTGAGAGAGATTTAAGCTACACTCTGATTTTTTTTTAACTCTTCCTCTCCCCCTCCTTTTTTTTGGTTAGAGCAGCAGTGACAACAATAGGCTGCATATGAAAATATTTTTTTCTCAGAATCAAGAATGATCAAGCAATATGATAGGCGTAACTGTTCTGGTAACTATTTCATAAAAATGCTCAGTACATGTCCTAAAATCCCAAATGGTTCCCCATAAAAACACAACCTAATCTTTCCTTTGAGATAGTTCTTCCTCCTCTTTACATATCCCAATTTTTTTTAGCCAAGTTATAATAATGCCAGTAAGCTCAGAGAAGCACTTTAGGAACAAGAACATTTATAAAGTGATCATCAAACAAATCCAATTCTTTTTTTTTAATTAAAAGATGATTATCTTCCAGGCTGCTTTATGCTTACTGGGGCAACTACACCTTAATCTAATGGATCTATCTGTATTATCTGAGCCAAAAAGAAGCTCTACAGTACTATGTATGCTCAATGTTTTCAATCAATATGCTTGCTCATGTGGGAAGTTAACCCAGAGAAGGAAATATTAAAAAGGCAGGAAAAAAATATTGTTCACCAAAAGGATTTTTAAAAGTATTTTTTGAAAAGCAGAAACCAAACCTGGCCTCATCTCTGCCCAGGGCAGTAGCTAGTCTTATACAAATGCAGATGTGGAACCATCAGAAAGTTGAAGCCAGAGCAATCAAGAAGACAAAGAGAAAATCTGCATACCCCACCCAAGCTCATTAGCCCCATCACCTGGGAAGCAGGATATGATAATGGGATTAAACCACAGATATCAAAACCTAGAAAAACACTCAGAAATAGCCTCAAAGTTCATGCCACAGGAACAGGAAACTTCCAGGCAGGGCTAGAGGGTATAAAAAGACCTTCTGCCCATGTGCTCGCTCTCTTTCCTCTCCTCTGCTGCTTCTTGCAAGACCATCTGTCTTCTGCAATAAACTGTAACCTTCTTCCCAAAGCAGTTGCCATGTTTGCTTATTTATTCCCGGCTTGGATGAACCAGGATGAAGACTTACTTCTAACAATTTGGCACCCCAGGATGGGACTCCAA
>NW_015402634.1:0-3676 GCF_001527695.2 Protobothrops mucrosquamatus
TTCCAGCCTTCAAAAGATAAACACACATGGGGAGTTATAGGCCTTGCAGCATTTAGTGTCCCACTAAATGCATTCCCACTTTCAATCTAAATGGCCATTAGTGCTGAACTCATCATTATTTCTATTTACCTACACATACAGGAACACAAACTGCTAAGTTGAAACACTTGTCCATTTCTCACTTTTATTTCAATTGTGGATTTATATTTTTAATCAACATCAAAGCTAGTAAATTTTTACATCAAATTGTCTCTTAAAAATGAAACAGCATCAACTTGCTTTGGTATAAGGTTTCCTACCTGAGCGGAGGGGGGGGATTGGGTTACAGGACAACCAAGGTCCCTTCAGTTAGTTATTCTGTTATTCTGTTATTGCTGGCTAATTTCTCAGGTTTCTGACAGTAAGTCATAATGAAAAAAAAATAGGAAAGCGAACCTAATGCCCCAAAAATGTAGGAGCCGTGGCAATATAAGTGGACCATACAACACTTTATACGTTACTATTATACGTACCCAGCATAGTGAAAAACACAATTTTTGCAGGAATGCACAAAATCTATCTATATACAGGTTGTCCTCAACTTATAACCATTTATTTAGTGACCATTTGAAGTTATAACGGCTCTGAAAAATTGACTTATGCCCGTTTTTCACACTGTACAACTGTTGTAGCATCTCCATGATCATGTGATTAAATCTGGACACTTGGCAATTGGCATGTATTTGTGACACTTGCAGTGTCCTGGGGTCATGTGATCACCTTTTACAACCTTCTAACAAGCAAAGTCAATGGGGAAGTCAGATTCACTTAACAATCGTGTTATTAACATAACAATTTCTATGATTCACTTAACAACTGTGGCAAGAAAGGTCATCAAATGGGTCAAAATTCATTTAACAGCTGTTTTGCTTAGCAACAGAACTGTTGGGCTCATAAATTGAGGACTACCTGTGTTACTAAAACACTCATTGTCATCACTTTTAGCAATAGCAATAGCACTTAGATTTATGTACCACTCCATAGAGCTTTATGGCATTCTATACGTGATTTACAAAGTCAGCCTATTGCCCCCCAACAATCTGGGTCCTCATTTTACCAACTTCGGAAGGATGGAAGGCCGAGTCAACCTTGAGTCAGTCAGGATCAAACTCCAGGCTGTGATCAGAGTTAGCCTGCAATACTGCATAGGAAGGAAGGAAGGAAGGAAGGAAGGAAGGAAGGAAGGAAGGAAGGAAGGAAGGAAGGAAGGAAGGAAGGAAGGAAGGAAGGAAGGAAGGAAGATTTCCAATGCTCTCTCCCAGATTTCCATGAGGAAAATCAATGGGGAAGTTGGCAGGAAGTTAAAGGTCGCGCCTGCTCCCAATGCAAAAAAGCCCACCCTTGGTCATTCTGTTTCTCTACTTAAATAAGGAAATATCCCTGAAATGATGACCCAATGTCTAGTTCTTAAAATTTAGCAGTCTATTCTAATGAGCACAAATGGAACCAAACTATATCATAAGTAGCTGTAATAGAGGCTAACAATTATAAGGAAAACAAGATAGGAATTATTACAAATTTGGAGCAGAAACCATTAGCTCTATTTGTTAAAGAAAAATAAATTGTAATCACAATAAAGGGTGTGTGTGGTTAAATTGCCCATTGCAGTGTTCTGTATGCATCATAAAACTGCAGCAATATATATTGTGCTCATGGTGGGCTATATGCAACTATAAATTGCAAAAGTCATTGGATTTTTAATAACTTTTGTTTTGTTGTTAATTGCGAAGTCGTGTCCGACCCATCGCGACCCCATGGACAACATTCCTCCAGGTCTTCCTGTCCTCTACCATCTTCTGGAGTCCATTTAAGTTCACGCCTACTGCTTCAGTGACTCCATCCAGCCACCTCATTCTCTGTCATCCCCTTCTTCTATTGCCCTCGATCTATCTCAATGTTATTATGACTGATTTCTAGTCCCACCTTAAGCATGAATTCTAATCCTGCATTAGTCATGAAAACCAGCTAGGTAACTTTGGGCCACTCTCTCTCTCTGCCCAATCTACCTAAAAGGGTTGTTGTTGTCGTCTTAGGAGAATAGGTGGAGGAAGGAATATTAGGCATGTTTGCCACCTTGAGTTATTTATAAAAATAATAAAAACGGGATATAAATAAATGAAATTAATAACTTTTAACAAAGCAGAAGTAATTTGCTATTTCCAGCATGTATAAAGACATCACAGTTGAACTGCAAAAATGTGGACAACCACAGACAGAAGTCACTCAGCTTTCCTCATTTGTGTGGAGGAGAGAAAGGAGTTAGACAGGAATATTAAGTGTGGGACGGCAATTTAATCTTCCCTCCACCCAACTGGGCAGTTCCAACTAAAGTCATCATATTTGGGCTGCATAAAACTGGAAGATCACTTGATTGCAGCAAAGAGCTAGAATTTCAACAACATGTCAGACTGGAGTGTGATCAGCTAGTTTGTATAAACCATATTGATTGCATAGATCCAGCCAGTGTAGCAAGATTATATATCATCCAAACTCAGGCAATTTATTAACTTGGTAAGAATGGCTCAGTTAAATATGGATCCGCATCAAATATAACTAAAGTTTAGAATATTTAAAGCAAACTTTGGCCTTGGTTCTCCTCTTGTCTATATATGGTTAAAATTTCACCTATAAGAGTGATGGGCTTGAATGTAGCCAATACTATTTTAGCATAATGCAGGAGTCTCCAAACCTGGCAACTTTATGACTTGTGGACTTTAACTCCCAGAATTCCTCAGCCAGCATGACTGGCTGAGAAATTCTGGGGGCTGAAGTCCACAAGTCTTAAAAGTTGCCAAGTTTAGAGATCCTTGACCTAATGGATTGAATTTACGGCTCATCATTTGTGCAAACCTGGAAGTAAGGTTCATTCCATAAATCATAATTAAATTAATTATGGGTAAACATGGTGTGCAAAGACAGATCTTGATGGGTAGGACTTTCATCCTAGAGTGGGTATGAGCTGTTTCAGCTGCAAATTATTAGTTCAGTGCTGATGCTACTATTGCTGGTTAAAAAATGAATGGCAAATGACACATCCAGTGGTGGTTGATTAGCTCTACTAATCAATCAGAATAGAACTGGAAGGGATCTTGGAGGTCTTCTAGTCCAACCCACTGCTGAAGCAGAAGACCCTATACAATTTGAGACAACTGGCTGTCCAGTCTCTTCTTAAAAACATCCACCCATTAGGAAGTTTCTCCTTAATTCCAGGTTGCTTCTCTCCTTGATTAGTTTTCATTCATTGCTTCTTGTCTTGCCTTCTGGTCTTTGGAAAATAGGTTGGCAACCCCTCAAATACTGGAATACTGTTATCATGTCACCCCTAGTCCTTCTTTTCTCTAGATTAGCCATACCCAGTTCCTACAACTGTTCTTCATATGTTTTAGTCTCCAGGCCTTTAATCATACTAGTTGCACTTTTTCCAAAGTCTCAACATCTTTTTTTTTTGTAATGTGATGAACAAAATGTCATTTAATTTTGCTTGAAGAAGCTGATGAAAAAAAAATCATTATATTTCTAAAAAATAGCTACCTGATGTTTTGCTGTTGTTGTTTGGCCTATTGAAGAGGAATAAAAAAGGAATCTAGTGAAACTTGAACTATCTTTGCATTGAATGATTTTATTGACTTTCTGTCAA
>NW_015402635.1:0-3676 GCF_001527695.2 Protobothrops mucrosquamatus
GACACACGTGGTTGCTGACTGAAGTGTGCTTCAGAAGCCAGTGCCTGGTATTTGCTGGGTGGAAGTCTATTATTTAAAAATGAATAGGCTTTGTTTGCTCCTTAATTTATCAGCAAGGGGTGTGCAATTATGCTTAGAAAACCACCATTGAGGAAATGCAATTTTACTCCATGTAGTTTAATCAAATAAAAGAGAAAAGTGAATGTGAAAGGGGTATTATTATTTTTTTAGTATAGCTCTTCTGTTTTCATCACGTAAAGTGGAAAGGTGAAATAACTAAATTATTTACTCTGAAGCTCTGAGATTATGGATTTAATACACAGAAATGCTGCCAAATATGTTTGATCTGAAGAGTATGTGTATGTTTCATCTCTCTTTCTCTAATTTGCAAAAAAAAAATAAAGTTTATTTGATGCATTGTCTCATTTAGATACAAAGCTCATTGTAGCTTTAGATATGAGTTGTTCACTGGAATCCTCTTATTTGTGTTTTAGCCTTCATTCCCCTAATCAACTTTGTTGCTCTTCTCTTCACTCTTTCTAGAGTCTCAAAAAAGATGTTGAGACTCTAGAAAGAGTGCAGAGAAGAGCAACAAAGATGATTAGGGGAATAAAGGCTAAAACATATGAAGAACGGTTGCAGAAATTGGGTATGTCTAGTTTAATGAAAAGAAGGACTATGGGTGACATGATAGCAGTGTTCCAATGTCTAAGGCACAAAGATGAGGAGGTCAAGAAGGTCAAACTAATGGAAACTAATGGAAACTAATCAAGGACAGAAACAACTTAGAACTAAGGAAAAAATTCTTGACAGTGAGAACAATTAATCAGTGGAACGACTTGCCTCCAGAAGTTGTGAATGCTCCAACACTGGATGTTTTTAAGAAGAGATTGGACAACCATAGAGTTTCCTGCCTGGTTGGATTAGAAGACCTCCAAGGTCCCTTTCAACTCTGTTATTCTGTTATCTTCTTCCCAGCTTCTCCTATCTTACTATGAGTCCAGAGTAACTTAGCCAATGTCTAGGTTACAATCTTTTTTATTCCCCAAAGTGGGCAATTCTGGAATACACTTTGGGGGAGGGGAGATTGCATTAGGGATGAAATTCACTTTTTCCAGAGCTAATGTTCTACTCCTCATCATGGCCATAGTTCTGGGTAAGAAAAGAATATCAACAGAACAGAGTTAAAGGAGGATGCTAGGTCTTCATGAACATATCAGCAGGTCAGATAATTCTTGTGATGGATGGCAGAACTCCTAATTCCTGCTTTATGTTAAGAAGGGTACAAGGTAGTGATAGTGATAGTAGTTCTCTCAATCCTCACATGTATACCAATGAGGTAAACAAATAGAGGGAGAGGGAGAGAAAGACATAAAATATCTTTAGAGAATTGGAAGGTTGGGATCAGCTGATCAATTCAATTTAATTGCATCAAATTTCCAAATAAAGGAATGCTTTCCCCTTTCCTGTTCTTTACTGAAGCCCTTCCGTATCTACACATAAGAAGTACAGCTAATGAAGTCTTATAGAAAATGTATATAGTTATAAAAGTATGGTAACTAGGAAAAATTCTAGATTATAATTTATGGAAAAAGCTAGCCATTTTCAAGAGCATCTCACATTTGTTTTACCATGGACTCTCTAAAAAGAAAATGACTAAGTGAAATCTCAGATTTCTTAGTCCCAGGGTGGAGTATAACAGTAATTCTTTTAGTTGCCCTTAGCACTATTGCTTAGTTCTCCCCCTAAAATAGCCCCATGATCACTAAGTTCGATTCCTTCCCCTGGGCTCCTAGCCATATGATTTTGAATACCACTAGAAGATTGCTTGCTAAACCTGAAAAATGAGTATATCATTTTGGGTTAATGGGTAACATTAATACCATATCAGTAGTTGTAATTAGCCTTAATTAATACTGACTAGGATTTTTTTAAAGGGATAAGTTAGTTAATTGGATCTCAGAGGACTCCAAGTAAATAAATCTAATTACACTTTATTCATTACAACAACTTGCCTCCAGAAGTTGTGAATGCTCCAATACTGGAAGTTTTTAAGAAGAGATTGGACAACCATTTGTCTGAAATGGTATAGGGTTTCCTGCCTGAGCACAGGGTTGGACTAGAAGACCTCCAAGGTCCCTTCCAATTCTGTTATTCTATTCTATTCTATTCTATTCTATTCTATTCTATTCTATTCTATTCTATTCTATTCTGTTCTGTTCTGTTCTGTTCTATTTTTTTAAAAAAATAAGCTAAATGTGATTGTTTTAAACCAGAACTTTACAGATATGTTGGAATTTATAATTGGGCCTTACATAGTCAAATCACTTAGAGGAAGATCTTCCAAATGAAGTGGAAGAAATGTCAGAAAGAAAACATAATTTAGTGTTCTGCTTTTATTTCATAGTAAAAACTAACTGTCAACCACTGATTAAGCTTTTCCTGATATTTTAAATTACTGCTCAGGTTAAGATCATCTAAGCATCTGAAAAAAATTCTGGGTTTCGGGGCTAAAATATTTCTCATGACAACTAAAACTAAACAGTTCCAGTAGGAAGATTTCATTGTTTATTTATTTACTTATTTATTGTTGCAATTTATATGAAGTTCAAAAAAGCTTGGGGACAAATTAAACATGATTTAGCTTTTACATAATATTAGCCTGATAAGCATTCCTCTTCATTTTTTAAAAAATAAAATAACAGAAAAATGATACAACCTAATAGAGAATACTTTATTAAAGAATATGGGATATAAGTATAGTAGGCTATATTTTAGCAGATAGTAACTGTTTCTTAACTATTATATTGTTACTACTAGATTTCTTTTGCTTAATATTAACTTTTGATATTAGTAACTAATAATATGTGACAATTAAGCAGTTTCTCCAGATCCTGGATTTAGATCTAGAATACATAACTGCTTCTTTTTATTCCAACATGACAAATATACATGCAGATTGCATTCAAAGATTGCAGTTCCATTTATTGCTCTTAGGTTTCTACGCAACCACTTTGAGATAGGAAACAGCATGGGAGTGTTTTAAATAACTTTAAATGAAGTGCCATTATGGAAAGACCATTTACATTATAAGAATCAATAGTCTATATACAACTCAATTTTTGTCCAAAATTATTTATGGGGAGTTTTCTGATATGATCACAATCATAAAGATTGTCTGCCAATAGTACACCTGGCATCGCTTTTCAACTTATTTATAAAGAATGCCTTTTGCAGCCATATGGCTCAAATAGTTTTATGCAAAATAGATGAGATACATTCTTCTACTTGTAGATTATAGTTCACATTATTTCCATGTCTTAGTGAATATTTTCACTATGTGAAAGCTTCACCATGAACAGAACAGAAGTTTAGATATTAGACGTGACCAAAACTGAGCAATTGTTTTAGAGTTTCAGATAGATTTTAGACAAAAACCAAACTGGTTAAACCAGCTTGTCACACACATACTCAGACACACAAACTTGTTTGTGTCTCTTTGTGTATCTATAGCTATATGAAGAGAGACAGAGAGAGAGACAGAGAGAGAGAGAGAAAGAGAGAGACAGAGAGAGAGACAGAGAGAGAGAGAGAGAGAGAGAGAGAGAGAGAGAGAGAGAGAGAGAGAGAGAGAGAGAGAGAGAGAGAGAGAGAGAGAGAGAGAGAGAGAGAGAGA
>NW_015402636.1:0-3675 GCF_001527695.2 Protobothrops mucrosquamatus
TCAGCACGCAGGACATTCACATCCACACAATGCACAGTTGGGATTTGGGAGCTGTTTGCATAGCACAGGGGTAGGCAACCTCGGCTCTTTTATGACTCATGGACTTCAACTCCCAGAATTCCTGAGTCAGCTATGCTGACTCAGGAATTCTGGGAGTTGAAGTCCATGAGTCATAAAAGAGCCGAGGTTGCCTACCCCTGCAGCCATCTACAACCTATGCTTATCCAGCAACCCCATTGATAGGTATGCAGCAATGGCTACAGGCTGTTGCAGGCAACTTTAAATCAGCCTATCTTAATCTATAACATAGTAAGTTAAACATTCTGATTTCAACAGCTTTACTGGTAAGAACACACAGACTCAGGATTTTAGCCTCAGAGTAATAAGGCTGGTATCTCTTACCTTTAAACACAGTTTATTGTCTTTTGGTAACAGTTGATTTTAAAAGTATGATTTATACTCAATAAGAGCCAAGCTTTAGATACTCCTATTTCACTACGTATACATTTCTAAATTATTTGATGACAAACATTTCTGTTTTTCTATTATTTTAAAATCTCTCCTGGCCTTTATGTAATCCATTTGCTACTTTTTAATGGAGGTACTATTACATGGAGTGTTATTAGATGAAATATGATAACAGAAATGATATGAGTGTACATATAACACAGCTTAGGCATAAAGTAGTGCTTCCTACAAGTCAAAGATGGGGCATATGGTTGCAGTATACTTAATTTTCACTTAATCAGAAATGGTGTTGTCTGAGATGAGCTTACAATATTATTCCAAATATTGGATTGCATACTAAAATATTACAGAATCATAGTAGCCTTTTAGTGTGCAGTGTAAACTGTTATTTAGCCAGAAACTAGTGTACCTTTTTTCAAGCTAGGGGCTGTAAATGTATGAAACTTCAATTTCCAGGATTATTAGCCAGCATTTGGTATGAGAGAAGAATGACTTTCATTTAAATGTGCCTGCAGCACAATGGTATGATGGGCTGGTTTTATACCTTAAGGTTCAATTTACATCTCAGGATAATCAATTATTTTAAAATCATGGTTTGTGGAATAAGCCACAATCACTTGTGGATACTTTCTTTGATATTTATAAGCTTTAAAGTTCCATATGACTTTATATAGGTAGATAGGTAGGGAGAGGGAGACAGGGAGACAGGGAGAGAGGGAGAGGGAGAGGCAGGGAGGGAAGGAGGGAAAGGGAGCTAGAATATTATAATGAAATACTCCAACTTCAAGTATAAGATTTATTTCTAAAAATACTTCAGGTGTTACATGGGCCTTATATGCTGCAGCATTCTTAAAAAAATAAAATAAAAAGGGGGTGCAATGTACTGCTGCTTTTTATGGAAAGTTGAGACAAAAGGCAGGACTTCAGGTGGTTGAAAGCATCCAGGGAAACAAGAAGGAAGAATGCAAATTCACCCATTTGTTTTCCAATAAATGCATGTTTTGTTTCTTGCCATCTCCTCCATTGTAGCCATTTTATTGATGTGCCTATAACGCAATATACTTCTAAAATTTGTGTGTCTGTAACCTTTAACTGGGTTAAACAGTGCAACATAGGGCAACAATTTTTGAACCAAGGTACCTCAAATGTACTAACTTACAGAATGCATCCAAAAACTGGAACTCATGACTGCTGTGAGATTGAAATTTGGCAAAATTGTGGTCCCTTCAATAGCTCTGCCTGCAAGTACAGTAGACCAGTCTGACCCTAGCCCTCCAGAGACTAGGTAGAGGGTGGTGATGACCCTCACCATTGGCTGCCAGAGAGTGGTCAACTGTGGTCAGGCTGTCAGGATATTGGAAGTTGCTCCTGCTTCCATTGTTTTTTTGCCCTTCGTCACTGTGTTTTTCTGTTTAGGTAAGAAAATATTTCTGAAATGATGACCCAATGAGTCACAGGCTGTTATATTCTAAATTCTAATATTGTGGATTTGGTTTTTGTATCATAAGAGCTATTTTACTGAATAGATTTATTTGCAGGATTATAAATCCCTTTGCTTCACTAGCATGTTTTCCAACTGATTTTTTTTTTAAAAAAATCTTGAACTTTGCTGGATTGCAATTTAAATTATCCTCAAACAGCATGGGAATGATAGGAACTGTAGTTATTATCCAGTATTGCGTATACAAGGAAGATTGATCAAATCCAAATAACAGTTCCTAGTCTTGCCTACAGATTGGGCATGAAATAATTAACAGGACAAAATCAATTTATTAATAGTACTGTTTATGATATAAATATATGTCAAATACCACCTAAATGCATTGTCCACCTTCAGATTTTAAGATAAATATATGGATGAACTACTCAGTCATATACATTACATAGGATTATTTGATATTGGGAGAGGATACCACATCTGGTCTTCAGATGAATTCTGTTATAAATTTTGAAATATGTAAAATACACAATACTCTCTACCTTGCCTGATTATGTTACTTTGCTATCAGACAGTTCAGTATTGGACAAAGTGTTTAGCATTATACCAGCATGCAATCACTGTCTAGTGGTTTTTCCTCAATGTTTCTGAAGGGACCAGAATATAGTCTTTTGTGTATGGCGCAGCTATTGTTCATTCTTTCTTGCTTGCTTTCTGTAGCTCGCTTTGATGTAACTTAAAATTGTGCTGACCAAAAAGTTTAGCTGTAGCTTTAAGTGTACTGCTCAAAGAGAAAAAGCTCAGAGCTGCATGCCAGCAATTGTGTATTCGGAGCATAGAGTTGTAACAAGCTGTGATTAACTTGATAGATAAGGAAATGTGTATTCAGACGAAAAAGAAATCTTTAGCTGCCCAGAAACTATTAGTGTGAAAAAGTACATTAGCTATAAAAGGGAAAAACTTTTTGATTAGTGTATGTGTGCCTTTTCTCCTCTGTCTCGCTGTGTCGGGGACAGGAGATTGGGACCACTTGACTTCCGTAAAAATTAATAAATGAAAGAACATAAATATAAGAATAACTATGAGTACAGTCTTGCACATTGTTACCTAAAACTCAGTCCAATTAAATACATTCTCTTTACTGGTAAGTGTGCCTAGATAGGCTTGCTTATTAGTTTTTAAACAATGATTATCAATACATTAATTTTAATGGAAATGTCAAGTAAATACGCTATCCTGGTTAAAAGTCACATTAACTACTTTAAAACTTCTAATATTGGCACTTTATTTCTAAATCTAATTTTAAAACAATTGTAGAATCTAATTCAGTCACAGTAGCCTAACATTTTCTTTTAGAGAAACAAGAGTCAGGAAGTAGCACTGAGATAACTGAAATACCACTGTTTCTTTTTTCATCTACACACAAAAGAATGTCAAAAAGCAAAACTATTTCATTGCTAAAGAGATAGGAAATGTACTTATTGTACATATGTGCTTATTTAATGATTCAGTACAATTCTGTGAAAATTTGCATATAATATCTTGTTTCTTAGAGTACAAATGAATTGGAAAAAAACTTCATGTAGTCAAATAATAGTTTTCAGAATTTATAATAAGCCACTTTACAGCAAGAAGAGGAAACTTGGTATCTATGGATTTAACAATTGTATCATTGGCAGGGACCTCTGCATCAACTCATCCAAATAACTGATTGTTAAACTTAAACACCTACAGTCAGTCCATCAGCTCACCAATCAAGTGATGTGTCA
>NW_015402637.1:0-1758 GCF_001527695.2 Protobothrops mucrosquamatus
AACTCCCAGAATCCCCCAGCCAGCCTGCTTTAAAAGGGGTGGGCTTCCACTCCCAGAATTCCCCAGCCAGCCTGCTTTAAGAGGGGTGGGCTTCCACTCCCAGAATTCCTCAGCCAGCCTGCTTTAAGATGGGTTGACTTCAACTCCCAGAATCCCCCAGCCAGCATGCTTTAAGAGGGGTGGGCTTCCACTCCCAGAATCCCCCAGCCGGCCTGCTTTAAGAGGGGTGGACTTCCACTCCCAGAACCCTCACAGTGACTAGGGAATTCTGGGAGTTGAAGTCCACAAATCTTCCAAGTTGCCAAGGTGGAAGGTTTAACCCCTGGAATATATCAAAGTTAGATAATCAGAGTTTTTTTGCAATACGGTAATTCTTGATGTACAGTCGTTCGTTTTTTAAACTTAATTGTGGTTATAAGTCTACTTTATATCTACCTGTAGACTACCCGTACAGGTGTTTTATTGTGACCTAATATTGGAGCTTCCTTGAAGATGTTTTTAAAGGGGGGGGTGTTACATGAATCGGTCATAAAATGAATCAGACCAGGATCAGAGACGTTCTCAGGACTTGGCGAAAAGAACTAGCTAGCTTTGATCCCTCGTCACTTAAGCTCCCACCTGCTTGTACAGGTGTGTGATGCCACGTCTTGCTTATAAAAGGGGAGGGGGCTTAAGAGACCAGGCTGCTTTCAATATCTGGACCAATTGGACGATGCTTCTGGGAAGGGGCTTCGTTGAAAGACTTATGAGAAGGGGCTGCTTTTAATATTTGGACCAATTGGATGATGCTTCTGGGAAGGGGCTTCGTTGAAAGACTTATGAGAAGGGGCTGCTTTTAATATTTGGACCAATTGGATGATGCTTCTGGGGAAGGGGCTTCGTTGAAAGACTTATGAGACAGGGCTGCTTTCAATATTTGAATCAATCAAATGATGCTTCTGGGGAAGGGGCTTCGTTGAAAGACTTATGAGAAGGGGCTGCTTTTAATATTTGGACCAATGGGATGATGCTTCTGGGGAAGGGGCTTCGTTCAAAGACTTATGAGACGAGGCTGCTTTTAATATTTGAACCAATTGGATGATGTTTCTGGGGAAGGGGCTTCGTTGAAAGACTTATGAGATGAGGCTGCTTTCAATATCTGGACCAATGGGATGATGCTTCTGGGGAAGGGGCTTGGTTCAAAGACCTATGAGACGAGGCTGCTTTTAATATTTGAACCAATTGGATGATGCTTCTGGGGAAGGGGCTTCGTTGAAAGACTTATGAGACGAGGCTGCTTTCAAGATTTGGACCAATTGGATGATCTCTTTCTCTCTCCCCCTCCCCTAGATACGAGTGCGGTGTTCATGGAGGTGGATCACAACCGGCGGGTGGTCTACTCTGAAACACTGGCGCTGGCTGCCCACGACCAGGAGACCATCCTGGCGGCCATGCAGCCCACCGAGGAGCAGGTGATGGGGCGCCTGATGGCCCCCGTGGTCGCCACGCACCTGGACATGCGCAATATCGCTTTCGAGAGGTACGGGAAGGGAGCGCGGGAGGGTCCCATGGCTCGTCCTGGGTTCAAAACAGTGGGCATACTGGCATTGACCGATGGGCCTGGGGGATTGGGGGTGGGGGTGGGGATCTCTGAAAAATCAAGAGGGCGGGGGTGCAATTTATGCATGTTTGTCAGCCCCCCCACTTTCCTGGGCTGAAGTATTAGAAGGCCTGGCTTTGCTGACTAAGTTGAGGTTCACAGAGGGACATGTAACCTGG
>NW_015402637.1:9766-13441 GCF_001527695.2 Protobothrops mucrosquamatus
GGGTTGGGGGCTGCGAGGCTCTGAGTTCTATCCATTTGGGCAGCATCACAGCCAAGTCTCCTCTTTCAGGGTGCAAAACCCCCAGAGGGCCACCGGAGGGCGCAAGCACACACACACACACACACACTCATCTGGGCTGCCCTCTAGTGGCCAGCTTGATTTTGGCAAGCCTAATTCGGGACCCCCCAATTCTTAACCCAGGTGCAATCGGAGACTGGCGGGAGGAGCTGTTTTGGGGGTGGGTGGGTGGGAGCAAATTTGGAGCCTTAACACCTAATTGCCGGAAGGGGGTTGGACTAGAAGACCTCCGAGGTCCCTTTCAATCAACTGGTGGTTCTCGACTTGACAACAGTTCGTTTAGTGACCGTTTGACATTACGACAGCGCTGAAAAAAGTGACTTACGGCTGGGGTTTTGTTTTTTTTCACACTTAGGACCGTCGCAGGATCCCCACTTTTTGCCGGCTTTCGGCAAAAAATGACCTAACATGCGGTCACGTGACTGTGGGAAGCCGCAAAGGGCCATAATTGTGTCCGATTGCCAAGGGTCATGTGATCACTTGGGGGGGGGTTTCAGCCTTGTGAACTTCGGAACCGCGTCGTAAGTAGTTCATCCTAACCGGTCGTAAGTTGAGGAATTCCTGTACAGGTAGTTTGAAATTACGACGGTGCTGGAAAAAAGTAACTTACGGCCTGTCCTCACACTTACGACCACTGCAGTGTCCCCTGGCCACGTGATCCAGGTTTAGGCACTTGCCAACCGGCCTGTACAGGTAGTCCTCAACTTAGGACCACAGTCGAGACCAACATTTCCGTGGTTAAGCAAGACAGTTATTGAGTTTTGCCCCATTTTACGTCCTTGACACCGTCGTTAAGTGAATCACTGCAATTGTTAAGGTGGGAACACGGTCAAGTGAATCTGGCTTCCCCCTATGGACTTTGCTTGTCGGAAGGTTACAAAAAGGGATCGCGTGACTTCGGGACGCTGAAACCGTCATCAATACCGGTCAGTTGCCAAGCGTCTGACTTTGGATCACGTGACCAGGGAGACGCTGCAACAGTTGTGTGAAAAGCAGCCCTAAGTCATTTTTTTCAGTGCCGGCGTAACTCTGAATGGTCGCTAAACGAATGGCTGTACGCCGAGGACCGCCTGAATTGAATTCTGGAAATGCAAAGTACAAAAAAAAGGAAAAAGGAGATTATAGTTAGTTAATCCTGGTTTAATTTAGCACAGAGCCCGGAGGTTGAATCTAGAAGCCTTGTTAATTTGGGGAGAAGCATGTTAAAAAAGTGGGTGGAGCTTGGTGCCCTCTTGGCCGCCATCTTGACTTTTTTGACCCACCCCGATTCAGACGTGCCCAGAAGTCTTTGCCGAGCCCAAAAACAGAGAGTGGCGAAAAGCCACCCCAAGATGCTTGGGGAGCCCCACGGCAGCGTGTCCCCCCCCTCTCCGCACACCCCAATTTTGCACCAGTTGCACCAAGTGCACTTAACCCCGCCCCCTGCCTGCCAATCAGGTCTCCACCCGCCTTTGGGGGCTTCCAGGTTCCTTTCGTGGCTGTGCCCCCCCTCCCAACTGACCCCCCAATAGGCGCAGGGGCATTTATGGGGTACACAGGCTGGCATTGGGGAGGGGCGACTTTGGTGCAAGAGCAGGCGGGCCACGGCCTCTCCGGAGTCAGCAGTGGGGGGGCACAGCATGGGGGGGCAACCCTGCACCCCCTTTTCTGCCATCGCCCCCTCCAAAGCCTGGTGTCTTGGATGCTTCCCTTGCAGGGGTCCTGATGGGGGCCCAGGATGTGGTCTCTCTTCCCATTTGGGGCCCCCTCCCCAATTGCAGGTGCCCCCTGCAAGGTCGTTACTACCCTGTTGTTCCATGGTGCTAACCTCTTGGGGGTGGGATGGAGACCCCTCTGCCGGGGTAGGGGTGAGGATGGCGGGGGCGGGCGAGGAACAGCCTGTAGCCCCCCCTCTCTCTTCCATTCCTCCCCGGGGGAGCCAGTGGGGGCCCTGTGTTTTGGGTGGTGGGAGGGCCAGAGGGGCTAAGGTGAAGCTGCTACAGCCATTACAAAAAGGGGGAGGGCCGGAGGGGGCTTCCGGGCACCCCACACATCCGGGCGAAGGCGATGGAGACGTGCCTCCTGTGGGCCAGGTGTGTTTACCTGCACAGAAACACCAATAAAATACCTTAAGAACCCTTGCTTGTTTCTGCCTGTTTTTGGGGTGGGGGTGGGGGTGGGGTCAGCAGGCTGCACCTGGGACGGGGAGGGGACCTCCCACTTCTTCTGGTATAGAGGTGGAAACCCGCCCCCCCCAAGCCCCCAATTGTCTGAAATGGTATAGCTTCCAGCAGGGGGCTGGACTAGAAGACCTCCAAGGTCCCTTCCAGCTTCTATTCTATTCTATTCTATTCTATTCTATTCTTTCTATTCTATTCTATTCTTTCTATTCTGTTCTATTCTATTCTATTCTATT
This sequence comes from Protobothrops mucrosquamatus, assembly GCF_001527695.2. NCBI lineage: Eukaryota > Metazoa > Chordata > Lepidosauria > Squamata > Viperidae > Protobothrops > Protobothrops mucrosquamatus. The sequence goes on from NW_015402637.1 coordinate 12,240, forward strand.
CTATTCTTCATTCCTTCTATTCTATTCTATTCCTATTCTATTCTCTATTCTATTCTCTATTTTCTATTCTATTTTATTCTATCCTGTAATTCTATTCTATCCCGTAATTCTATTCTATTCTATTCTGTTTTTTCTATATTCTATTCTATTCTATTCTATTCTATTCTATTCTATTCTATTCTATTCTATTCTATTCTTCATTCCTTCTATTCTATCCCTATTCTATTCTCTATTCTGTTCCGTTCTATTCTATTCTCTATTCTGTTCTCTATTCTATTCTATTTTCTACTCTATGCTATTCTATTCTCTATTCTATTCTATTTTTCATTCCTTCTATTCTATTCTATTCTATTCTATTCTATTCTATTCTATTCTATTCTATTCCTATTCTATTCTATTCTATTCTATTCTATTCTCTATTCTATTCTCTATTCTATTTTCTATTCTATTATTTTATTCTATCCTGTAATTCTATTCTATTCTATTCTATTTTTTCTATATTCTATTCTATTCTATTCTATTCTATTCTATTCTATTCTTTGCAGTGCCAGGAAAGTTGGTCTTCCCAAAGCTTTTTTTTTTTTAAAAAAAAAAACACCACGGGATTGCAATTCACCAGAGATCTGATAACACTAGATTTTCTCTCTCTGGTTCCTTTTGGAAAAAGAGATAAATCGAAAGGAATTGGGTAGCCCAGCTTCCAATTAAAATATTTCATTTAAAGTCATCAGGCCTTTGTGAGCTGCAGTGTCCTTTATCAGATGCAGACTGAATAGCCTGGTGCTGGATTTATATAACAGAATAACAGTTGGAAGGGACCTTGGAGGTCTTCTAGGCTGACCACCTGCTCAGGCAGGAAACCCTATACCATTTCAGACAAATGGCTGTCCAGTCTCTTCTTAAAAACTTCCAGTGTTGGAGCATTCACCGCTTCTGGAGGCAAGGAGTTCCACTGGTTAATTGTTCTGTCAGGAAGTTTCTCCTTAGTTCTAGGTTGCTTCTTTCCTTGATCAGTTTCCATCCGTTGCTTCTTGTCCTGCCTTCAGGCGCTTTGGAGAATAGCTTGACTCCCTCTTCTTTATGGCAACCCCTGAGATACTGGAAGACTGCTATCATGTCCCCCCTCGTGCTTCTCTTCATTAAACTAGACATTCCCAATTCCAGCAACTGTTATTCTTGATTTACGACTGATTGTTTAAGGA
>NW_015402638.1:0-3675 GCF_001527695.2 Protobothrops mucrosquamatus
GGAGGGAGGGAGGGAAGGAAGGAAGGAAGGAAGGAAGGAGAAGGAGAGGGAAGGAAAGAGGGGAGGAAGGGAGGGAAGGAGGAAGGGAAGGAAGGGAGGGAGGGGAAGAGAGAGAAGGAAGGAAGGAAGGAAGGGAAGGGAAGGGAAGGAGGAAGGAAGGAAGGGGAGGAAAGGAAGGAAGGAAGGAAGGAGGAGAGGGAGGGAGGGGGAGAGAGATAGAGAAGGAAGGGAGGGAGGGAGGGAAGGAAGGAAGGAAGAAAAGAAGGAAGGATTGTCATTGTCGGAAAGAAGGGGAAATAGAAACCCAGAGGAAAAAAGGAGAAGGCCACACTGGGAAGCCATCCCACCCGCAAGTTTCCACGGCTACTTTTTCCAAAAATAAAATGCCCATTAAAGAAAAGGCCCCCTTTGATCAAATTAATGAAGAACAGGATAAATGGAGTGGATAATTCAAAGCAGGCCATTTCATCAGTGCAAAAGCATCCCCACGCCCAGTTGCCTAACATGAGCTGCCCCCCCCCCACACCCCCAGCCCTCCCACTCCCACCCACCCCACCCCAGGCTCTTCTCTCGGCTGCCAGATTCCATGCAAGATTTTGTGCCGCGGCTCCCAAACCTTTTCTATACCCGGCGCCCCTAAAACGCTTCTGATAAATTCTCGCACCCCTTACAAAAAGTTCAAAATAGCGGCAACAAATTCTGCACACGCGCTATAAATTTTGAAAAGTTTTTGCGCCCCCTGGAGTCTCATCTCGCACCCCTGGCTGGGACCCCCCTGATTCAGGGCTTTGAACGGCCCATCTGAAGCCCCTGAAAGCGGCCCTGGTGCCTTCCCCTCCAGGGAGGGAAGGGCTGCCCTTCTGGGCAGGGCCCCCGCTTGGCACCTGGAGGGCTCCAGTTCAGGGTCTTCTGATCGGACCGAGAAGCCCCTTCCTCCTAGCCCCCTCCCCAGGAAAAGAACTTATTCCGGCTCATCCCTCTTTGCTCTTGTCCCTGGCGAAGCTCAGAGAAGGGGCAAAGCCCCCCCAGAAGCTATGGGGGGAGGGAGGGAGGGCAGCAACCCAGAAGGGGCTCTCACCGAGCAGGTGCCAGTCTCAGGGTGGCAGGACTCCGAGTGCCCGTTGCATTCGCACAGCGTGCAGTGGCCCAGGTACAGCCCTCCGCCGGTGCGGGTGTAGCCGGCCTCACAGTCCTGCAGGAGAGAAGGCAGGAAGTGCGGTGTGTGTGGGGGGGTCAGTGCCTCCTCTGAGACCCCCAGCTCCCACCGGGCCCAGCCGGTCAGCTCACCTGACAAGACAGGCCCTGGTACCCGGGTGGGCAGCGGCACTCCTCCACTTCCAAAGCCCGGGGCAGGCTGGTGTAGGTGGGCACGGCCGTCTCCATGCTGACGCCGGCGATGCCGGCCGAACGCATATCCGTGGAGTGCGTGGCGCGGATGAGGATTTCAGCCAGGTCGGCCAGGGCCATCAGCAGGTGCTCCCGCGTGGCGGGCTGCCCATCCGGCCGCTTCCACAATTGCTGGGGAGAGAAAAGGGGGGGAGTGGGGAGGACGGTTGTTGAGCGCGGAAAGGCGCAGGGGAGGGATAAGCCACGCGGGCTGCTTCCGCAGCTCAGCCTAGAGGCAACGATAGACGGCCTGGGGCGCAGTGGGGTGCAGGAATGTCTGCCTGCTCCCTCCCTCCCTCCCCGCCGTGACTCTCCGTGGCCTCACCTCTCTGAAGACCACGTCAAAGCTCTTGTGCTCGTGAGGCTGCAGCTCGGACAGGTAGGCCACCAAGGTGATGTCGTTGCCCTGAAGGAGAGGAAGAGCCTTCCATAGCAGCTGGGAGGGTCCCCATGTGGCGTCCCATTTGCCCCAGCCTCCCCCCCACCTCCTAGGGCAGGGGTGTCAAACTGCCAGCCCGTGGGCCGGACACGTCCCATGGAAGCCACACCCACCCCATTGCCGGCAATGGCAAAACAGTCCTGATACGTCGCGCGACATCACGTGACGTCGCGAGTTTGACATGTCTGTCCTAGAGAGAGGCCATCTGCCAATCCAGCTTCCTTCCCCCAAGATGGGAAAGGAAGCCACAAAGCACCAAGTCCAGCAAGCTAAAAGGGAAGGGGGAACCCTGCGGGAGGGGCTCCCGCTATCCAGGCAGGGCCTCCCCTTCCAAGACTTACGGTAATCTGCACATCCGCATCGGGCAGTGGGGTGCCTCTTCCTCCGGCCGAGTAGGACAGGGTGTAGCGGAGGCGTCCCCCGTAGGAGCCCACCTGCAGAGGGGAGAGGGCAAAGCCGCGGCTCGGTCACTCGTCCATCTGGCTAGGAGGGGCTTCCGCTCCTGGCCGGGGACGAGAGAGGTGGAAGCTGGCATCAAGGTGTGGCGTTTAGGCTACCGGCACCCCTTCGTTTGCCTTGGAGGGGGGATTCTTCTCCAGGCAGCCCAAGGCCGAGTCCCCATCACCTGCGTGGGCCTGGCGGGGCTTTTATCCTCTCTGCGACCCAACGAGGTAGGCCAAGCGGGAGGGCAGGCCCTCTCCCACGGGCTTCCCTGCTTCTGTCTTATCAGGGCCTTTTCTCACCGCAATTCAAGCCAGACACCGAGCAGCCACAATCAGCAAGCCAAGATAGGATTTATCTCCGCGCAGTTAGCTCACGAGGTTAAACAACGAATCCTGGAGAAGAGGCGTCCTTTCTAAACCGTTTCCCCCCCCAATATTAAGTCACACAAACGCACAAACGATGATCGGACACCATGCGTGTAAAAGCGCTGGGAAAATCAAGCTGAGAGCTGGGCTGGCATTCTCCGGTTTATCCAACGGAGGTGCAACGCAAGAAGTCTCCGTGCAATACAGGCGGTCCTCGACTTACGACCAAAACGGAGCCCCGCCTTTCTGTCGCTAAGCGGGACATTTGGTGAAGCGAGTCTTGCCCAGTTCTCACAACCTTCCTTTCCCCCACGGGTTGCTGCAGCGGTTAAGGTCGCAAAAGGGGATCGCGTGACCCCGTCATAACTGTGAGACGGTTGTCAGCAATCTGATCACCCGACCGTGGGGGATGCTACAAAAGTCGCAAGTGTGAAAAACGGTCCTAAGTTAAAAAAAATTTTCTGGTGATGTTACGACTTGGAACGGTCACTAAATGATCTGTCGTAAGTTGAGGAGGGCCTGCGATGACCACGCGGGGGGGGTCATGACGAGAGAGGCCACCCCGTGCTGGGTCCCAGCCTCACCACCTGGGAAGGAGGGTTACCTGGTTCCCCAGGAAAGGCCTGGGCAGCTCCCAGTAGAAAGTGGCCTTGGGAAGCTGGCGAAGGCCCCGGTAGAGCAGCCAGCGCTGGGAGAGAAGAGGGGAGCCGGTTGCAGGGCAGGCCGACACAACTCCCGCAACACACAGCGCAGGGCTCCCCCTCTTCCACAGCCCAGCCCACCAAAGAGCACACCTCCGCTTTCTCACACACACACACACACACACACACACTCACACTCCAAGAAAAGGGGCTCCGGAAATTCAAGGCGGAACAAAGCACACCGCCCCTTGGAATGGAAAGCAGCCCATCCCCTCCCTTCCATCTCTTTTCTCCTTCCTTCCTCCCTCCCTCCCTCCCTTCATTCCACTCTCCCTTCCCTCTATTCCCCTTTCTTCTTTCCATTTCCCTTGCCACTCTCCTTTCCTTTCTTCCTTTCCTC
>NW_015402639.1:0-3675 GCF_001527695.2 Protobothrops mucrosquamatus
AAGGAGATCCGGAATCGTCCGGATCTCGGGGGGTAGTTCGTTCCAGAGGGCAGGGGCACCCACAGAGAAGGCCCTCCCCCTGGGGGTCGCCAGCCGACATTGCTTGGCCGACGGCACCCTGAGGAGACCCACTCTGTGGGAGCGTACCGGTCTATGGGAGGGAATCTGTGGCAGAAGGCGGTCTCGGAGATAACCAGGTTGATGTTATGGTTGGTACATAACATCCCCTAAACAGTATCTCTTTGGAATATACTGTAATAGATGTTGTTTATTTGATTAATACATTTATATTCTGCTTTTCTAAGCAGGTGGTTTCTGGATGGAAGACACGAGCAGCCTTCAGAGTTCTTATCTTCAGATAAAATTAATCATAATGATGTTCTATTGAAATTAATGTTGGTTAAAGTTAGTTATGATGACTAATTGCCTTACTGGCTTCAACGGTTTCCCCTGAGTGATTTAATCTGAATGTTCTTCTGTGATTTAAAAATAGAAACGTCTAAATGCAGCATTAAAACAAATAAGCAAAAGCACTATAAGTATCACCTCTCAGACAAATTGTGCAAGGGAGAAGTTAAATTAAAGCTACTCTTGACACTTATGGCCCAACTACATGGAGGGAAGGGTGTAGTGGGGTGCCCCAGGGCTCTGTTATGGGCCCAGTGCTCTTCAACATCTTCACCAAGGATTTAAAACGAGGGGATAGATGGGGAACTCATCAAATTTACAGACGAGACCAAGCTGGTAGGAATAGCCAACACTCCAGAAGACAGGCTTAGGATACAGGAGGATCTGGACAGACTTGAACACTGGGCACTATCTAACAAAATGAAATTCAGTGGTGAAAAAAGTAAGGTTCTACATTTAGGCAAGAGAAACCAAATGCACAGGTATAGTATAGGCCTAGGGGGTACCTTGCTCAATAGTAGCAACTGTGAGAGGGACCTCGGAGTCCTAGTGGACAATCACCTAAATAGGAGCCAGCCGTGTGCTGCAGTTGCCAAAAAGGCCAACACAGTGCTGGGCTGCATTAACAGAGGGATAGAATCAAGATCACACGAAGTATTAATACCACTTTACAAGGCCTTGGAAAGGCCACACTTGGAATCCTGCATCCAGTTTTGGTCACCACGATGTAAAAAAGATGTGGAGACTCTAGAAAGAGTGCAGAGAAGAGCAACAAAGAGGATTAGAGGACTGGAGGCTAAAACATATAAAGAACGGTTGCTGGAATTGGGGATGTCTAGTCTAATGAAGAGAAGGACGAGGGGGGACATGATAGTAGCCTTCCAGTATCTCAGGGGCTGCCCCAAAGAAGAGGGAGTCAAGCTGTTCTCCAAAGCGCCTGAAGGCAGGAGAAGAAGCAACGGATGGAAACTAACCAAAGAGAGAAGCAGCCTAGAACTAAGGAGAAATTTCCTGACAGTGAGAACAATTAACCAGTGGAACAACCTGCCTCCAGAAGCAGTGAATGCTCCAACACTGGAAGTTTTTAAGAAGAGACTGGACAGCCATTTGTCTGAAATGGTGTAAATGGATTCCTGTCTGAGCAGGGGGCTGGACTAGATGATCTCTAAGCTCCCTTCCAGCTCTATTCTATTCTATTCTATTCTATTCTATTCTAGTCTAGTCTAGTCTAGTCTAGTCTAGTCTAGTCTAGTCTAATTAACCAGTGGAACTCCTTCCCTCCAGAAGCTCTGAATGCTCCAACACTGGAAGCTTTTAAGAAGAGATTGGACAGCCATTTGTCTGAAATGGTATAGAGTTTCCTGCCTGAGCAGGGGGTTGGACTAGATGACATCCAAAGTCCCTTCCAACTTTTTATTATTATTATTATTATTATTATCATCATCGTCATCGTCATCGTCATCGTCATCATTATTATTATTATTATTATCATTATTATTATTATTATTATTATTAAGATTGTTAAACTCCCTGGCTTTTAGAAACCCATCATCCTGTTATCACCACTGACTTTACAAACACAGCCTCTCGTCCTTGAACGTGTGGGCAAAAAAAGTGGTCCCGTTTCCAAGTCAAGTCCTCCTCCTCCTCCTCCTCCTCTTCCTCACCCCTGCCACCTCCACCACCTTCTTTCCTTTCTCTTCATCTCCCCCCCCCTGAAACCTACTACCCCAAAAAATCAATTTCAATCAACACGGAGCGTAATATTATCAAATGTCAGCTGTTCAGGGCCTGTGCTTTGAAAATTACCCTTGACAGGTTCTTGTCGACTTAATTAAATGCGTCAAAAGAAGAAGAAGAAGAAGAAGAGAGAAAAAAGGGGGGGCTGGAAGGAAAAATTTCTCCATCGCCCGGTCCTTCCCTTGGAGCCCCCCCACCCCACCCCAAATGTTTTATTGGCAGCTCCAGGAAAAAAAGAAAAGAGAGAGAGAGAAAGAGAGAGAGAAAAAAAGATTACCTCTGGGGGTTACATTGATAGATCTTTGCCTGATATTGCAATGATTCTCAGGCAGATAAATCACATTTAGATTTGTTAGTAATTGAGTAGAATTGATTGAAGGGTTTAGATGGCCCCAGAGGGAGACAAGCCAGTCCTTTTCAGTTCTATAGGGGTTGTCATCACGTAAAGGACCTCGTTGGGCAAGACCGATAAAGGTCTAATTGTTGATATGATCAGCGATCGCTTCCCTTGCAGCTTTCTCTTTAATCTCCCCCCCCTTCAAGCCCCCCACAATTACGTCTTGCTAAATGTCATTAAAGCACACGTGCACTATGGCATGGGCCGTAAATAAAAACTAATGCAGAGAGATGGCGAAGACCATCAGAAGTGTCACAATAACTTTGGAAAAATATCTAGGATTGTTATTATTATCATTATTACTATTATTAGCAGCGCATCTGAAATGTTTACAATAACGAGCGTGGCATTTTCCCCCCTCTCGTTTCGCTTCCTTAAAAAAATCCGTGCAAAGGTTGCCGTAAATTTTATCTCCAGACAGGATGGGGTAGACTAATTTAAAAGTATGTGGAGCTCAGCAAATGGAGACCTGTTGAAAGAATGTTTGATCCACACAACTTTCGTTGTTGTTTGGGTGGCATCTCTGGGCAAATCTGACTCTTACGTGGAACTCTTATTAGCTTATTCAGCTTACTGTCAGCTAAGAACGCCAAGCAGGGTGTGGTATTTAATCGCACTGAATTTTGGAAATTAATTAATTGATTTAGGTCAGGGGTAGACAACCTTGGCTCTTTTATGACTGGTGGACTTCAACTCCCAGAATTCCTGAGCCAACGTGTCAAAAGATCACCAACCGCTGGCTCAGGAATTCTGGGAGTTGAAGTCCACAGCTCATAAAGAGGCCATAGTTCCCCAGCCTTGCTTCTAGACCAGGGATAGGCAACCTTGGCTCTTTTATGACTGGTGGACTTCAACTCCCAGAATTCCCGAGCCAGCATGAGGGAAACTTTGGCCCCTTCATGACTTGTGGACTTCAACTCCCAGAATTCCCGAGCCAGCATGAGGGAAACTTTGGCCCCTTCATGACTCGTGGACTTCAACTCCCAGAATTCCTGAGCCAGCATGAGGGAAACTTTGGCCCCTTCATGACTTGTGGACTTCAACTCCCAGAATTCCTGAGCCAGCATGAGGGAAACTTTGGCCCCTTCATGACTTGTGGACTTCAACTCCCAGAATTCCTGAGCCAGCAT
>NW_015402640.1:0-3674 GCF_001527695.2 Protobothrops mucrosquamatus
TAGTGAAGTAATAATTGTACAATGAAACTATTTCAATTGTTAAAATCTACATCCTAACCAGAAATGGATTTACTGCAATAGACGTGTCTGGAGATTCAACAGCTTTAATGTGACCTCTTAAGGATGCATAAGACTGAAGGATCACACCAGGGTCATAGGTCAAAGTTAGTGAAAATGTATTTAATTCTTACTGTTTATATAATAAGCAGTGCAGCAAATCATCATTTAGCTATAATCTGTTAACATAAAGAACAAAGTCTGGATACCATCTTTTAAAAACGGTTTCTTCATCAGATTTTTTTTTTTAAAGTAGAAAATAACACCTACTAAATCAGTAGCTCTTATTACAGGATCCTGAGAACATACCATGTTATTTTTCATTTGTTTCACAATTTAAAATGCCTTTTGTACTAGCAAGTCTGCAGAGGGTGAAAGGAATGTCCCGGAAGGAAACAACAACAACAACAACAACCAATGTTGTTAGAAAGAGTAAAAGGAGTTTTTAAAAATGTTTTCCTGTAAAATGTTTCACCTAAAGTATACCTGCTTCCTCAGAAGTCTGATTTCATGCAAAGAATTTTACTGTATAGTAAGAATCATAAGGATAGTTGCCACTGAACTTAATTTGGTTTACATTTATGTAAATATTATAGGGTTGTTGGACAGCCTGAAACACTTCCTTGTGGCTAGCCCCCCTACATTCAGTAAGTACATACGTAAGAGTAGGTCTGCTTGCTTCAATCATTGTGTTTTGATATCAAAAAAACTAACAGCACTGAAATAATGGCTAACACCATGATTCTTTTATTTTTAGCACATGCAGTCATTAGGCAGTTCACTGCTAAATCCTGCTAGATTTTTTACTTTGCACTAATTACATCATCAGATCATCACACTGGTACAATGGGTAGCAGAGCACTTGTATACAACTAAATCCTGATTCTAATTACTATTTTAGTCTCTTTTCCTCATGACAAGTTGGTGATAGATCATTATTTTTTTCAGCAATTTGTTCGCATTTATATGCAATATAATTGGATCTGATTAATTATTATGATTAATGACTGCAGAATTTTCTTGCAAAGCTATTAATACTGGTAGTATCAAATGAAAGACAGGGACAAATTAAAGCCAATAGAGTCCTGTTGCTTGCACTTACAATGTCTAAGCTAAGGTAACCCTTTGCTGATTTGATCTGTTGGGGTGGGGGAGGAGAGATGGACTGGAATGACAATGGGGGAAAAAACTGGAAGGATTGGAAGAAAACATGATTGGGTAACATCTTTAAATAAGCACTTTTAAGTCTCAATTATTTTAACTGTACACTATCAGGTGACGGATATCCTTCTCCTATGTTCAGGGGTATATAAACACACATTAAAAAAACGATATAAACATTCATTCAAAGAATGGGACTAAAGCAAATTATTCAAGACATACTTTTGGATTTATTCTTTTTGCAACAAATGGAGTAAAATGAAACAGTTAATTCTCATTAAATACCATCTTGTTAAATTTTCAAAGGACATACTTATACAGTAAATGTGTTTTAAATTATCTTCTGGCTTAGAAATAGGATATTACATATTTGTAAAAAGCAAACAATGATTGAGTAGCTTAAGGGATCGACTTTTGTTTCCTCTGGGACCTGGCTTTACACACACACATACACACACAGACCAGATAACAGAAGCTCTACTCAGGTGGCACAAAGCTCCACTTTAAATAAAAAGTTCAGGATCAGATGTGTTTTGAGAATCTTCAGACTTAGCGGAACTGGAGGATTTTAAGATAATTTAAGTCTTAAAAAGAAGAAACTGATTAGTTTCTATTTATAACAAGCAGCAGCCTTAATCATATCCTGAGCCACAGCAAAGTCACTGATATTTCAGTTGTTGTGCTAACAGAACATTGCTTGGAAAAACTAACGTATTTGAGAACTAGAAATAGAGGCACAAAATATATACTGTATTTATAGTGGAGCTCAGCAACAAATAGCTGCTGTACTTGCTGTATTATATGAATAAAACAGATGAATAAAATAAGCTGCTTGTTGTAAAATATATAAATCCATGGTAGCTGAAATTTAAATTAAGCAAATTAAACTGCACAATTCAAAATTCTCCCAGAAAAAAATTCAACAAATCTTTACCAAATATTTCTAATTCATTCAACACAACCTCTGGTTTTCTTCCACCAGATTTTATTGTAACAGGATCCAATCAGGGTCGGTCACCGGGACCAGAATTTTTTTCTTCTTCTGAGCTTTTGGACTTGTGGTGGAGCCTATCCTCAGATAATGACTTAAAAGCCAGCCAACAACACACCCCAATCAACATCTAAAAAGCCACTTACAACAGGCACTATAAATACCACACAAAAATGGCACACACTCCGCTAGAGAGAAGTTCCCTGAAAGTGGGCTCCAGAATGAGTCTGAAAGCCCGGAAGACAAAAAACCTCTAGTCCCGGTGACCGACCCGGATTGGGTCCTGCAACATTATCCTGGGACATATATATTTGCATTTTTTGTGAAATTTTATTGTAGTTATAATGCAAACTCCCTGCAAATTCCATAATTAATTAGCTAAGAAAGATTATTTATTTTGTTTTGTTTTATTTAATGGATTCATACTAGTCAAAGTGACCTCAGCCCTGGGGAGTCTGCTAGAGACACTTCCAGCAGAATATCTGGGTTCATTTATTCATTCTAAATATCCCATTTCAGCATCTTCTCCTCAGCCGTTTTACACAGTTGATACAATAATGTTCCATCTCCTCAAATATTTGCTGAAGTAATGGATCTTGAGTCAGTTGGGCACACCCATGTTATTCTGATGTTTAGATATGATTAATTTAGCCATTAATAAAAGTCAACGAAGTTATTGTGATGAACTGTATACAATTCACTGGTAGACAGAAATTCTAAAGTGACATACATAGATGTAAATTTCTGCTCCTGGCAGTGAGGATCTGGGGGAATATTATATCTTTGTTAGGACCCAGATGAATAATGCCACAAGATTTAAGTCTTAGTCATGATTCCTTTTATTTATCATGATTATTTTTTATTATCTGTCAGTGGTTGTATTTGGGTTCAAGGCCAAAAATAATTATTCTGATTTGATTTGATTTGAATTGATCCATACCTATGCTTAGCTTTTGAGCTGAGGATCAGTTAGAAGAAATGTCATAATCACAGTCTGAAATCATGGATCAGTAATAGTAATGTTTGTTTTTCTTTTCAGATTTATTGCAGGTTTATTTAACTCTGGAGGTACTTACTATAACATCTTATTGAAATGCCTGTTGAAGATGCACTGTTCATCTAGGACTTCCTCCTGAGGTAAAATATGGACAAAAGTTTCTCCCCTCACCTTTTTCATAAGTATGTTTTATTTTTATTAAATATTGTTTTGTATCATTTAAATATACTGCTTGTTAGGGGTTAATTTATATATAAGCATAATATATAAACCACATGCTTACTGGATCCGTGCCCCTCCTGGCTGGTACTGGCTGCCCGGGAGGGGACACGAGCCTGGCTCCAGGGAATTATAAACGCTTCTTTGGGGGAGGGCGTCTTCCCCACGGCCTTGAAAGAGGCGGTGGTGAGGCCCCTCCTTAAGAAGCCTTCCCTGGACCCAGATGTATTGGCTAACTATCGTCCGGTC
>NW_015402641.1:0-3673 GCF_001527695.2 Protobothrops mucrosquamatus
CCCTTTGATGACTTGTGGACTTCAACTCCCAGAATTCCTCAGCCAGGATGCTTTAAGACAGGGGTCTTCAAACTTGGCCCTTTGATGACTTGTGGACTTCAACTCCCAGAATTCCTCAGCCAGGATGCTTTAAGACAGGGGTCTTCAAACTTGGCCCTTTGATGACTTGTGGACTTACAACTCCCAGAATTCCTCAGCCAGGCACGCCTGGCTGAGGAATTCTGGGAGTTGTAAGTCCACAAGTCATAAAAGGGCCATGTTTGAAGACCCCTGCACTAGGCCATCCCAGGAAACAAAATCTGAAGTCTCCAAAGCTGCATAAAACCTCCTGAACTTTCTTCTCCCACGTAAGGTCTGTGGAGATTCTCCGTCCTCCAGGTCCTGGTTGTTCCAAAACTGCTTTTTTTTTTCAGGAGACAACTGGACTTCCTTTGTTTTTCTTTGAAGACGTTTCTCTTCTCCTCCAATGAAGCTTCTTCAGCTCTGACTGGAGGGTGGGGAGATGGAAGGATTTATATTCCTTGCAGAAAAACTGGTCATTTGCATCCTTTTAGTGAGTCGTTGAGGCCACTTGGAGGCTTACCTGTGTCGTCAGATAACAGTTCCAAGAAGGCTCCACACCCATTTGCACATCTACTCAGGTGGCCCTGAGGTGCTTCATCGCTGGAGGTTTTTAAGAAAAGATTGGACATCCCCCTGTCTGGAATGGTATAGGGGTCTCCTACTTGAGCAGCGGGGCTGGACTAGAAGACCTCCAAGGGCCCTTCCAGTTCTATTCCGATTGATTGAGATGTTTTGGGATTCCTGACGTTGAACCTGTGAGCCAGAAGTGGGGAACGATGGCCCCGTTATGATTTGTGGACTTCAACTCCCAGAATTCCTGAGCTGGCTCAAGAATTCTGGGAGTTGAAGCCCGCGGGTCATGAAAGGGGCCATCGTTCCCCACCCCTGCGGTAAGCCAACATGAGCTGGAGGCCTTCTTCCTGGAGGGGCAAAAGATGACCTGAGCAAGAAGACTACGCACTTAGTATGAAGGGGATCTGAACGTCTTGGCCGTTCACAGAAACGCCCCCGCCGTGTTTCAGTTTGATAGTGAAGTTCTCCTCCTGGAGCTGCACGGAGACTGAGCGGGTGCACACCGCATCCCGGTCATCAGCACACTGGAGAGACAGGGAGAAGGAAATGTTAGTTTAGATATAGCTTCAGTAGTTCAGTGGCAGGAATGGACTCTCTCTCTCTTTCTCTCTTTCTCTGTCTCTCTGTCTCTGTCTCTTTCTCCGTCTCCCTCTCCCTCTCTCTCTGTCTCTGTCTCTTTCTCCGTCTCCCTCTCCCTCTCTCTCTGTCTCTGTCTCTTTCTCCGTCTCCCTCTCCCTCTCCCTCTCTCTGTCTCTCTCTTTCTCTTTCTCCGTCTCCCTCTCTCTCTGTCTCTCTCTCTCTCTCTTTCTCTTTCTCCATCTCCATCTCCGTCTCCCTCTCTCTCTGTCTCTGTCTCCCTCTCTCTGTGTCTCTCTCTGTGTCTCTGTCTGTGTCTCTCTTTTTCTCTGTCTCTGTTTCTGTCTCTCTATGTCTCTCTGTCTCTTTCTCTGTGTCTCTTTCTCTCTCTTTCTCTCTCTCCCTCTCTATGTCTCTGACTCTCTCTCTCTCTCTCTCTCTCTCTCTCTCTCTCTCTCTCTCTCTCTCTCTCTCTCTCTCTCTCTCTCTCTCTCTCTCTCTCTCTCTCTCTCTCTCTCTCTCTCTCTCTCTCTCTTTCTCTCTCTCTCTCTCTCTCTCTCTCTCTCTCTCTCTCTCTCTCTCTCTCTCTCTCTCTTTCTCTTTCTCTCTCTCCCTCTCTCTTTCTCTCTCTCTCTCTCCCTCTCTGTCTCTGTCTCTCTGTTGCTGTCTCTCTGCCTGTCTTTCTGTCTGTCTGTCTCTCTCTTTCTTTCTCTGTTGCTGTCTTTCTGTCTCTTTCTCTGTGTCTCTTTCTCTCTCTCCCTCTCTCTCTATGTCTCTGACTCTCTCTTTCTCTCTTTCTCTGTCTCTCTCTGTCGCTGTCTGTCTCTCTCTCTCTCTCTGTGTCTCTCTTTCTTTCTTTCTGTCTCTGTTTCTGTCCACCTTTGGCAACTATAAGACCTGTGAACTTCAACTCCCAGAATTCAACTACGTAATGGCATTAAGGCTCAGCTTATCCTTCTGCTCTAAGCCAGGGGTCTTCAAACTCAGCCCTTTTATGACTTGTGGACTTCAACAAGTCATAAAAGGGCCAAGTTTGAAGACCCGTGTTATAGACGGAGATAGCAGCGTCCTCAATTTGGCAAGATTCTGTCTTCAGGTATCAACTCATCTTGGAAGGAACACCACGTGTCATTCTTGGTTTTGGACCTGAGGGAATTACTATCTGCCCCAATCTGCTCCATCCTTATCACAAAAACTCAAGACCTGGCTTCAGTCGGGCCTTATCGATTCCTGGGTATGAACATATTTTTAAAAGACAACAAAGTGATCACCAGGAAGTATAAAACAATACAGTTTTAATAAATAAAACCAAGCTTTCAATGGCCTAAAACTGCCATCATCGTCAGGGTATAATCAGGATGCTGGGAGAGCTTTCTTATAACTACAGTCATGTCTGCGCACGGCTCCTAGATCTCGTGACAGGTCCCGGCCGGTCAATCCTGGCCTCATCTGCAAACCGAGTTAATTCTTCCTTACCTCCTTTACCTACATGTGTGTTGCCACCCTCCTCCCCCCTTTTTTGTGTCCGTATCTCATATATAGAGTATATATACTCTATATACCATTTTGGACCAAGGGTGATTCTCTGTCGGTGATCTCTGCTTCCAATGTCATCAGTCAAAGTGAACTTTCATTGATCTTCTTATTTGGAATTTAGGTATCGCTGGGAGCCTTGACAATGTGGCACGGTGAGGCGGAGGAACGTGGAAAGACGCAGCATAAACTAAATGCATACTTCGGTGTAACACATGTTAGAGAGTGAAACAGTCCATTTGCAGATGGGAATAGGGCAGTAGCCCCAACCAGCTGCTGTCCAGATGTTTTCAACTACTGTCGTACTACATGATTAGTCCGCTTAGCTACTGCCCGGACTGTAAAACATCCAGGAGCTACCAGATTTGTAAAATTACAACACGGTTGGTAACTAACTTCGTTTTCCAAAAGTCATGACATTTATTAACAAGCTACTTTACTTATCCCATAACTTTGTTTCACCCTGAAGTAAAAGAGCTGAGCCGCTGCTGAGTAAATCTAATCTTAATTCATCGGTGGAACGGCTTGCCACCAGAAGTTGTGGGTGTTCCAACCCTGGAGGTTTTTAAGAAGACATTGGACGACCCTTTTATCTGAAATGGTGTAGGATCTCCTGCCTGAGCAGGGGGTTGGACTAGAAGACCTCCAAGGTCCCTTCCAACTCTGTTATTCTGTTCATCTCAAGGCTATCATGCTTGTTAATCAGTTTCCTTCAGCTGAACACGTCTTTCCTTGTTCTTAAGCAGCAATTCACAACTTCTGCTTTCCTACTTGACTTCTGTTGTTGTGAGCCATCAAACGTTGCTCTTTCTGGGACTTTCTCACGTTCCCTGTTTTTACAAACAACATTTTCTGTTCTCAGAAGTTCCGAATCCGTTTCTCAAAGAGGATGGTGACTCCTTCTCAGCAGGCCCCTTGCCAAAGACGC
>NW_015402643.1:0-1932 GCF_001527695.2 Protobothrops mucrosquamatus
GACATGCTACGGCAGGCATGTCAAACTGCCGGCCCGTGGGCCGGATGCGTCACGCTGAAACCGCGCCCACCCCCTTGCCGGCAATGGGGAAAAAGTCCCGATACGTCGCGCAACGTCGCAGGTTTGACATGCCTGTGCTACGGTATAATCTTTCTGAGATCAAAGATCCTACTAATAGGAGAGGAGGTGCATTAGTAACGGGGGAAAAAAAGGCCTGTCTCAAGAGCAACCACTATGCAAGGAAGCAGAGAATGGGTTATGTTCAATAGGAAGTTAACAGAATAGCTGGAAGTCAGTGCAATGAAATCATTTGGCACAGTCTTTACCGGAGAGATAATAGAAATGGATACAGGGAAAAGATGTGAACTTAGCAGTATCTGAATGGGAATGCAGTAAAAATGGCAGACATAAGAAGTGAATGAAGTTCCTAATATTTCTGGCAAAAAAGATAACTTTATGCCATAAAACAAGGTATCCTGTGCCCCCATTAAACTTCTACTGCTTCAGTGCATTGTAAGTGTGTGTATGTATGTGTACATATACATGCATGCATGCATATATATACACGCACACACACACACACACTTAGGGAACATTCGCCAGCTTGTCTACATGTATGTATGTATGTGTATATATATATATGTGTATGTATGTATATATGTGTGTGTGTATATATATATGCATGCATACATTTGTCTTTATGTAAAAGGAGATAATTACCTCCAGGATTATTGAAAAATATTACTTGACCCCAACAGGTATTTTTAACTGCAATTAACTGTCTTTTCATTTGTAGTCTTCTACTGTTCCATTATTTCTTTTGTCTGTTATGGTGGAGAGTATTTTTGTTTTGGTTGTTTTGGATTTTGATCATTTGATCTTCTTAATAATCAGTGAAGTGAGCGGAGTTGACTTGATTCATATTTTCTCTTCACATATCACACAGCTATTTTTATATTGTAAAAGGGAATATTGCTGGTTTAAGTCTTTTCTTGAATTGCTAATTAGGGATGAATAAATACCTGAAAGGGCTTCCGGCTGTCTGTGCATGTATGTGCATGCACAGCCACTTCCTTTGTTTTTTATTTTTTCCCCCACAGAAGTGGCTGTGCATGCACATTCATGCACAGACAGCTGTGAGTAGCTTCCAAGATGGCCATGTGATCCTAGAAAAAAGATGCAACTGTGGTAACAGTTCCAGAAGAAGCGTTTCATACATGCTCCAGCATGTTCCAAACCACTTCTTCCAAAGAATTTACATAGTCCTGTTGCTTGTCTTCTAGACAGAGGGGCTGGGCTAGCTGGAGTATCTTGGGAATTACAGCTCATCAGACTGAAGACATCAGATCAAGAAAGGTTTGTCTGATGAAATCACTGGAAGAGCATGACAGGGAAACGTAGCTTACTGTAAGCTAGTATGCCAGTGAAGACAGAATGCTGGAATGCTTCTCAGTCAATAATTGTCTGGATGAAGGGACATGCTGTTAAAATCAGTCTAGATAGTTAAAAAAATATTGGCATAATAAGGAGGTTTACTAGGCTAGAAAAGTTCAGAAAAGTCTTGTTTTGGATAGGCTTGTGCTCCCCAGTCATTACTTGTGGGATCTACTGGACTCTTGTTCACTTCTGGGATCCTCAAATGATAGCATTCTACTGATCTTCCATTACACTGGTGACTTCTGAATTAGTCTGTTGCTTGCACATTCTGTATAGGGGTGCATTTGTTTACAAGTTTACAAGTTTATTGCATTTATATCCCGCCCTTCTCCTAGTGGACTCAGGGCGGCTTACAGCCAATTAAAAACAAAACAATCAATACAAATCTAAGAAATTTAAAATCAATTAAAAGATATATTCAATAGGCCTGTTCATATATTAAAATTAATTAAAAACCAATTTAAAATGTCCCTAGGCCAGTCCTGCCTGCTGAAA
>NW_015402643.1:8653-12326 GCF_001527695.2 Protobothrops mucrosquamatus
CAATACTTTTTACTTGCCGACATACTTGCTTTGTTTTGTGAGCTATTTTACAATATTTAAATATTGTCTGAAGCGAAAGTTTTAAATATATGTAAATGTAAGAGCTAATGTTGAATGGTGCTACGTTTCTCATACTCTACCTGTTTTTGGTATGTTGTAGGCTTTCTATATTTAGAAGAAGATTTTTGCTTGGTGGCGGGCATACAATACATTTAAGCTCTTCACCTTAAATATCCTTACTGTTTTTGTTCCCTGCACTTGGTATACTCTAAGCTGCATATCCGTACATATCCCATTCTTTTCCTATAGATACCTGTGGTGAGCACAATTGACTTTGGGGACATTCCAGTCTTCAGCCCCAGGATTTGAGGCAGTAAAACTGTGGATCTGTATCTGGAAGTCCTTGCTTCTGCAAAAATAGTTTTGAATTCCAACCCTATTACTTACACTATCTATGTTCAATTAAAAAGGAAACTACCATGGTGTCACATACTAAAATAAATCAAGCAGCATAGCCAGTGAATAGGAATAAATAGCATAAAAATGTCTAATGAATCAGTTCTAGCAGAATATATCAGTATTTTACCGTCACCATTAAAGTTTTGTACTCTTACAGTATTTCACGTTCTCTTTTATTTAACCAACAGATTTTACTATTTAGAAATTTTAGTAATGTTCCATTTGTTGCAGTGCAAACTATTTTATTGTTCAAGAAATAATGTTTTATGCATTATGTTAGTTAGAGGTTTGCCTCTTTATACTTGTAACATGTAAATATATCAGCTCTTTAACAACTGATATTTATACCAGTATGTATAGTACAGTGGTTCTCAACCTGTGGGTCGGGACCCCATTTGGGGTCGATCGACCATTTCACGGGGGTCGCCAAGCAAGGCTGCCCGCCATTTTTCCCCCCTTTTCCGGCGGGTGCCTTACCTCCCTTGGGCTGGGCCAGCTGGTGGTCGGCCTGCTCCGTCTCTGCCGCTTGCCAGCTACGCCTCGGCCGGCGCAGAAGGAACAACGCATGCGCGGCGCTTCCGGGCAGGGAAAGTCCTCGACTTACGACCGGTTTAGTCCTCGACTTACGACCGGTTTAGTCCTCGACTTACGACCGGTTGGGGTCGCGGCCTTAAAAAGGTTGAGAACCACTGGTATAGTAGTTTAATATTATGAAATAAGAAAGATAAAAGAAAGCCAGTTTAGTCTGCAGGTTAAAAGCACCAGGCTAGAAACCAGGAGACTGTGAGTTCTAGGATTGCCTTAGGCATGGAAGCTGGCTGGGCCAGTCACTTTCTTTCAGCCCAACTCACCTCACAGGACTGTTGTGAGGAAAATGAGGAGGGAGTATTAGATATTATGTTCGCCATCTTGAGTTATTTATAAAAATAATAAACAGGAGATATAAATCCAATAAAATAAAAAATAAATAAGGGCTGTTTATACAAAAAACAGAAGCCAGATAAATCAGGGCCTTGCTAATTTGGGACAATTAAACATTCCATTGTTTGGATATTAAAGTTAATGCTACTGGTCAGCTAATACTGTGATTTTATTAGGCCAGGTCAGAGGTCAAATGTTTTGAGATTTCCAGATAGCGTAATTAGGCAAGATATGCTTATCCTTCCAGAAATATAACTGCTCTCCATCCCTGTCTCAAAGAGACAAGCATAGGAGGCGATGGAAAAGCTGATAATAGAAGACATGAAATTTGCATGGTAAAAATGTGGGAAGATAAGCAAAGAATTCTCATGTGAATGTGCACCCAGTGATTTGGGCTCAATCTTGCAACCTTTTTTTTTTTTAACCATAGTTAAGTGAATCAAGCAGATGTTAAGTAGCTTCTGCCACTTGACTTTGCTGGTCTAGTGCCCAAATTTTGATCATATGATCATGGGGGTGCTGCAACGGTCATAAGTGTGAGGACCAGATATAAACCACTTTTTTCAGTGCCATTGTAACTTTGAAGTGTCACTAAAGGAATGGTACTAAGTCAAGGGCTACCTGTAGGGTAAGGTGGCAATTAATGGAGACATGGAGAAGGAATGCAGATCTTTCTCCTCCTCCCCCTCCCAATGGAAATCCCTTGACTTCCTCAGCTAGGAAATTCCCATGGTATTAATAGGGGATTTCTCTGATATTAGTGTGCCGCACATTTGTGTGTGTGTGTGTGTGTGTGTGTGATTGTGTATCTTGGAATTGCAATAGGCAAGGAAAGAATTACATTACATCTTTGTGCCTATTTTGTCCCTGTCAGTTGCCAGTGGAAGCAATTTACATTTTGAGAAAGCTTTCTGCAGGTCAAATTTAAAAATGCATTTAAAATTACAAAAAGATAGCACAAAGTAGTTGTCAGTAAGTATCAATTGTTGTTCAAAAATTACTTTTGCTTTTACACATACATTAAATAATCATTTTTTTTTTTAATTTTTAACTTAAATATATAATTGAGTATATTTCTGGGCATTGTTTGGTGTGATTTATGTTTAATTATACCTTTGGGGTTGATCTCTTGCCATATATAGTGCTTCAGCAGGTGGCAGCACCTGGCTGAGTTTGGCCGATCTCAAATGTTACACACTGTTGGGCCAGATTAGTACTTCAGTGAGGGGGGGCACCTGAGAATTCCATGTCTCTAAGCAGGACAGCAAATGCCAAAAATATCTCAAAAATCATTGGCAAACTGCTTTCACAATAGACTCCAGGAAATGTATAGCCCAGGGCCTCTTTTCCTTTTTTTAAAGTGGTCAAGGAGAAGATTTTTTGCATTTATATTTTAGGATTGTGTCAATGTCCTATTAATATGACAGAATAACTAACCTGGCTGTTCTTTTTTATTATTTTGTTAATAGGCATGTTTCTCAAGTTTTGGGTACGTTTTGAAAACTTAAGTTTGGAAAGTACTTGTTTTACAGTTTTATAGTGTTTTTATTTACATTGTCTCCAAAGAAGAAGAACAAGACTTTTTTCTGGTATACCTGGATTTCCCCCCCCCCCTCCTTTTCCCTCTTGATTTTGGCTGTTCACTCTCAAGTGTAGCAGTTCCTCCTACACGTTTGTCAAAAGACATTGGAAAAATGGTTTGGCCTAGGTTCTAAGGAATTCGTTGCTTGCTGTGGATTGTGAGGAAGGAAGATCTTAGTAGCTAAAGAAATAGTTTTGAGTTCAGATTCAGATTATGGCTGTTTTTAAATTTAATACTAGAGAAGTGAGGCAACACTTACAGCCTAGAGCAATCATTCTCATTTGGCATTTTTTTCTTTTTTCATTAAGTAGACTTGTTCGTTTTCTAAGCCCATTGACTGTTCCATCTTCATTGGAAAATGGTTGTTCTGATATCATTGCTATTGTTTAGATTCCATTCATTAAATACTGTAAATGAGGGGATGGAGGTACTGAATGAGCCAAACAAATGAAGGTAACCACGTACTTTTCTCTAGCTGGTTACTCTCTGCTCTCTCTAACAAGGAAAAGCTCAACTTATCCTTCCTGTGATTGCTATTGCTAGTAAGAGTGGTCATGTATGAATAGGATGCCACGATCTCCTTGTCTCTGTTCCCTGTTCATCCCATAATCTTCCATTACTCAGCATTTTGTATCACATTAAGCCTTGGTTTAGTGGTGGCTTGATGAGTAAGCCATAATCGCAGTGCTCCCATGACAGCATTTTATAAAG
>NW_015402644.1:0-3673 GCF_001527695.2 Protobothrops mucrosquamatus
AACCACACATCCTCTGGTCCACAGAAAAACCTCTCTCCAAGGAACTGGTCCCTGGTACCCAAAAGGTTGGGGACCTCTGGTTTAAGGGACTCACATTGCTCAAAAGATTGTAGAGGGTTGTGTTTTTTTTAAAGAAATAATAATAATTAAAACACTGATGAAATAAAATAAATGATCACATAAAAGGAAAAAGAAGAAAGTGAGAAACAGCATACTATTTGGAGTTTGCCTTATTGGGTGATATGTAATATATAGGAAAACCATTATTGCTACAAGTTAATCAAATTTCTATTCTGGATATATACTATTAATTTTGCCATTGCTACATATCTTCCAGATTTGATTTTCCAATCTGATATTACCGGCAAAGTATCTCTTTTCTGGGCCAAATCTCTTTGCTAGCCAAATCTGTCCTCATAGTCATCAACTTATATCTTAATAAATTTTGATACACTTAACTTATTTCTTCTGGAAAGATCCCCCACTAGGAGAAAACCCCTGAGTTTTGAAGTTTTTTATATGACTACTACATATGACATATGATAAAGGACAGTAAATTTTAATCTCATCTATTGTGCTGGTAACCAGCTTGCTACCAGATTTAAAAGGAATACCAACAATTCCTTACAGTACGCTTAATCCTTGGTTAATTGCCATTTCTTCAGTGACTGTTCAAACGTATGATGGCGCTGAATGAGATTTACAGCCACTCCTCGAAGTTATAGCCATCACAGCACCCCCATAATTATGAAATTATGATCTGAGCACTTGGCAACCAGTTTGCTCTTACGAGGGCAATTTGGAAATAAACCTCCGTTTGGTTATCAATGACAGACACTTGCAGATACAGAACTTTTATTATACACATTAGAAAACTACAACATTACATTACTGTTTGACATATTCACCATTCAAATTGAGGCACTTGTCACAATGTTTTACAAGGCTTGAAATTCCTTAGTAGTAGTCGCTTGGTGCCAAATCTGGGCTATGAGGTGTGTGTGAGATCAAAAACATCCTAACGGAACTGCTTCAAAAGTTCTTGGGTGCGTCTAGCAGTGTGCGGGCGAGGATTATTGTGAATCAACACCACACCAGAAGTCAGCATGCCCTGACGATTATTATGGATGGCTCGTCTGAGTTTTTTTAACATTTCACAGTAGACTTCTGAATTGATGGTCGAACCACGCTCCATGAACTTCACTAGTAGTACTCCTTTGGCAACTTCGCAACACCACAATCTTCTGGTGTGGTGTTGGTTCACGATAATGCTCGCCCGCACACTGATAGACGCACCCAAGAACTTTTGAAGCAGTTCCGTTGGGATGTTTTTGATCGCCCTCCCGATAGCCCAGATTTGGCAACAAGCGACTAGTACTAAGGAATTTCAAACCTTATAAGAGGTTATGACACGTGCCTCAATTTGAATGGCAATTATGTCAAAAAGTAATGTAATGCTGTAGTTTTCTAATGTGTATAATAAAAGTTCTGTACCTGCGAGTGTCTGTCATTGATAACCAAACGGAGGTTTATTTCCGAATTGCCCTCGTACAACTGTGGTAGTTTCTGTGGTCATGTGATCCCTATCTGAAACTTCACTGCTGGCTTCTGACAAGCAAAATCAATGGGGAAGCCAACTAGAGGTCATAGATGCTGAGCACGTGACATCACACCCAGTAGCTGCAACTGAAATGTTGCTGTAAGTCAGCACGTGATGTTATGCTTTACGACCGCATTGCTTAGCAACAGAGATCTCAGTCCCATTAGTATCTGATGATTGACTCAAGCCAACACAGCTGAGGGATGCTACTCTTTGATCTCATGTAAGGGAATCAAGGATCCTGCCTCCGACAAGAAAATAAAGGCAAAGATAAAATCATTCTATATCCAGTGATTCTAGATTGAAAGAGCAGTTATAAGAAACTTGCTTTGCTCTCCGTAACTAAATTCTACTACCTGATTTTTGCCTCTCACTTCTCTCTCACACACAAACACAAACATACCCACTCCTTTCCTTATGTATTATGCCATATTTGTAAACTCTTTGGGAGATTTTTTTGTCTGGGGAATGGGAAATGAAATGAAACAAATAAATAGTAAAGGAACAGTAGGTTATTATTGATGGTTGAAATATTAAAACAGTCATGGACTGCTATTATTAAAATATACACGATAGTTATAGCTAAAATATAAGACACAAAGGACCTTATTTTGAAGAATTACAGGAAATGTTAATGGGACTTACACACATGGCAGGATGTGGTGATGATTTTAAACTATTTATACTAAATAAGAGTTGGAAGCACTTTGCATAACTTGTTTCTATAAAAACAGATGTCTTCCCACATTTTTGTAATACCAAAGCATCAACAGACACACATATTATATAAATATGGAATACTTGGTGTATGGAAAAAAAAGAAAATTATGATTTAATATATCTTCTTTGATGAGATAAAACATTTATAGTTAATCTGTATTTGCTCATAAATTTTCTTTTTTGTATATTACTTCCAGAATAGAAAATTGAGGATTTGACTCATAGTTGGCAATTCCAAGTATTTTATACATGCAGATATTTAAATTTCAAAGTGAAATTTAAGAGAGGATGAGAGGATCAAGAGAGGATGAAGAGTCAGGATTGAAGCTTGAACAAAATTTGATCAAGGAATACCCATTACCTGAGTATGTTTAAATCTCATGCAAAGAACTTAAAACACAACCCAGAAACTCAACTTTTAAGAACGAAATAATTTTCTTGACATATTCTTTTCAGTGAATAGGGTGGACTAATAATATAAAAATTCTGTAGGAATGTATTCATTGTGGAGTTGTGTACTGCACCCCCTGCCTTGAAATACCTGTTAAGACAGTCAGTTGAGTGAATTAAACATTTTGAAGGATGAGAATATTCTTGAATCAAACTCCACAAAACAGTGGCAGTAGAAAAGTAATCTTCTCTCAGCCTAATTTTTGATACAGGTTTGTTTTAAAGGTACTTATTTGGGAAATAGAAAAATAATGGAGAAAAACTGAAAGCTGATCTCAGTCTTATGAAAAAAAGAGCATAGAATTCTAAAGAATAAAATAAAATAAAATAAAGACCATCAATCAAGTACTTCCACGCTGCATGTAAGGCTTATGGATTAGGGTTACAACATTCTAAGGATTTTTTTCCCTTTATAAGCGACATGGAAAAGGTTGGTAGAAAATTACATAGAAAAATTATCATATGAATTGTCTCTATCTCAATTCTGTACACACTGATTTAAACGTAAATCCCACTAAAAATCATGGGATGCTATCTAAATTTATGTGGGTCAAATTTTGGGTTGAGAGAATTCTGGTGAAACAATAATCAAAAGATTGGTGGGCATTTGCATTTATGCTGCAAATGGTTAAACACGGTTGAATAGTCAAGAGGACAGACCCCTTAGTTTATTTAGTTACCATGGCAAGCTTCCACTGTAACATCAACAATACAACTCTTTTCTAACCTTTTATTAAAAGGAGGGGGGAGAGAAAAAATGCGGTATGTTGCATTTATTCTTTATCTTTTGAAACTTCTGTGGTAAGAAAGGTTCTACTTGAGAATTGCTGAAGGTATTAATTACTCCTTTGGGAGTGAGGAGAAATAGCATAAAAGGTCTTGAATTGTGTGCAGTCCAGCCCC
>NW_015402645.1:0-3672 GCF_001527695.2 Protobothrops mucrosquamatus
TATCTTCATCCTACTGATTTTCAAGGCCGTGTCATCCTCCAATTTTAAAAACAATCTCCAAAAGTGTGCTTCCCAATTATGTTTTTAAGGATTCATGGGGATCCAGATTATCTTTTCTTCTTTTTAGATCCATTTCATCCATTTTTTTCTTCCTAAAACAAGTATATTAAATGGTTCACAGTACCTTTTAATTGAAAAATGTTATCAATAATTGTTTAGCTAAAAATACAGAATGGGATACCTTAAATTTTCCATCTGCCTTTTTAAAGTGGATGACAAATTAGCATCCAGAAGTGGAAATATATTCAGCTTTTATAGTTAATAAGCAACAATATCTTCCGAATTATCCGCTCTAAATTTCATGAGTAATCTATGGTTTAAAATAAGCATTTTGGGAAAGAAGATATTTTTCCATTCAAGTCTTAAGTTACTTAATGTATACACACAATGTAATGTATTAGGACACTCTTGGGCCTTTATAGGTCATATGACTTTACCAACCTAAGATCCATTCTTAATAGCTACTGAAAGAAAGAAAAAATCATATGCATGTTTCTGAAATTAAATGGCCATTTAAATATATTTGCTGTTACTCTACTTACATCCCAAACTGTTAATGTTCCTGGTTTCATTTTTCACAATTCTCTTTTTTAAATAATTTGATTGATTTTCAGAAACAGAAAATTCAACAGATGGACAAGTAAAAAAAAGGTTTTAGAAAAAGAAAAAAGAAAAACAGAAGTGCAAAAAAAGAGAAAAAGGTTAAAAAATAGAAAAAAAAGAATGACTTCTAACTTTCGTCGGTACAGATATATACATTAAAAAATACATTAATCTCTTATGATCATGTTAACATGTCTGCATTATTTCTATAATCCCATATAATTCTAATCAAATCCCAAAATCAACATTTCATTTTGTTCAGTTTCTGACAACAACAACAATAATAATAATAATAATAATAATCCAGAAATGGCTTTCAAGAAGAAATAAAATTGTCAAAAGCCTTTTCTTTAACCAAAGCTGTTAATTTTGCCATTCATTTCAATAATAAAGCAGAAGTTTGGGATTCAGTTTATACATAACTGTTCTTGAAACTTTATTGGTCCCAGAATCAACTAGTACATCTGGGTTGGTGGTCTGATTTTTCGTATAATTTACTGTTTTGATTTGCTTTTTTAAAAAAAAAAACTTTAACAGAACTTAGATTTTAAAACATTGGTTATCTTAGAAACATATCATGGTCTTAATATTTTATATTTATTTAAATTATTATTATTTATTAAATTTGTTTGCTGCCCATCTTCAGGTCCCTTCCAAGGTCCCTCCAAGGTCCCTTCCATCATCATCATCATCATCATCATCATCATCATCATTATCATCATCTCATCACAAGGTGACTCTGGGCAGCTTACAACATTACTGCAAAGCTTAATATTTTATTACTTCCATAGTCAGCATTTATTTCTATTATTATCCAATCAATATTAAATCAATATTATTATTCTTGCCCCTGTCAGTGTTGGTGGGAGTGATCTTAGAGGTTTTTTGGTTGGGCTGTTTACTGTTGGCTTCTTTGGCAATTTCTTGATTGGGATATTACTGTCCAAAATGGTATAGGGTTTCCTGCCTGAGCAGGGGGTTGGACTAGATGACCTCCAAGGTCCCTTCCAACTTTATCATCATCATCATTATCATTATCATTATTATTATTATTATTATTATTATTACGTGCAAAATGTTCAAAACAGTTTAAAATTAATATCTGGACTACATTTTTCTACCTTTTTCTGTAGATATTTTTTTATTTAAAATTTGAACATTTTATTAATATTTAAAATTAATTTAGTTTTCTCTGAATTTTTGTCCCTTAAACATTCCATTTCTAACAAATGACGGCAAATATTACATGTCCTGGGACCAGGGGTTTTGCCTTCCAAGCTTTTGGACTCGTGCTGCAGCATATCTTCAGAGAACTTCTCTCCAGCAGAGTGTGTGATGTTCTGGTATGATACCCCTTTTCCCCTGAAAATAAGCCTTAGCATGATTTTTCAGGATGCTCGTAATATAAGCCCTACCCCAAAAATAAGCTCTGGTAGTGATCGTCAGCCAGATGGACACATTTTGTACCTCCCCCCCCCCAAAAAATATGACCTAACTGGAAAATAAGTCCTATTGTGTCTTTTGGAACAAAAATAAATATAAAACCCAGTCTTATTTTGGGGGAAACACGGTATTTATAGTGCCTGTTGTAAGTGGCTTTTTAGATGTTGATTGGTGTGTGTTGCTGGTTGGCTTTTAAGTCATTAGCTGTCATTTGCTTGTGCTGCTCAGCCCTCGCCTTCTAACCATTTGATAGGCTGGTGGTAAATCAGACTCCTATTGACTGAGAAGGGGTCTGTTTCCCAGGCTTCAAACACTTCCCTGGCTGTTTTTGTATTTGCTCGTCCAACAATCTTACTAGCTGTAAAATTGAATGTGTGTCCTTGTTCATTGCAGTGTCATTGGGTCTCCTCGTCTGACCGCTTGGAAGACAAAACCTCCAGTCTGGGTGACCGACCCAGATTGGATTCCATTTCTAGGCCACATGTGTAACTCAAAACTAGTAAAACAATTCCTTTAATTGAAACAATATTACTGCTGTCAACTGCATGACTTTTCTGATAATATTGTAATTAAAGAAATGATACGGTGATTATGTTACATATGATTTGTATTTTTTAATTAATTTTTTTATTCACTATGATTGACAAACATTATCAGGTAATTAATTTAACATAAATCCAAGGTGTATACAAAAAAAGATATAAAAATACAAACAAATCTACTAAAACGTAAGTAAAGTATGTGTACAAATTTACCATATACATAAAGTATTACCATATTATGGTCTACTGCTAGTAAAGTAAACCATTAAATCCTTTCAGACATACTAGAATTGTGCTTCCTGCTTCTGATGTCTCATTATTTTAAATCTGTGATTCTGTTTACAAATATGGCATTTAAAGATATATTGTTAATCTAAATCTTAATCCTAAATATTATATTATCTAAAGTTTGGCATGGTGTGCTGAGCTACTCACTCTTTGACCCAGCTATTATTTCTAATATAGCCAGTTTATCTCACTAAATACTTTAATTAGACAATAAGATAATTCAGGCAGAATGTTAAGGAAGAAAACTCTAGGCAAGGGAAAGAATATCAAAGCTTATTTGACAGATGTCAAAGAGGTTTGGGAGGCATCCCTCCCCAGCAATGACAAAGTGACAATAGAGAAAGAAAATACTACCCACAGACATAGTCAGACATCTGATATGGATGTAATTGGACAATTAGTAAAACATTTTTTTAAAAAAGTTGAAGGCAGAATGGAGTAAAGATATTGTGGGAGTAATTATAGACTTAGCAGGTATGTTTGAGTGAACGAAACAATTTAGGTAAATGTCACAGCAAACAGCAGATACTGTATAGTTAAAATAGCTAGTAAATCTTGTGATATGGCTATAAATAATATTCTAGAGCAACTCTCAACTTTGGCAAGAAGTTTATGTGGACTTCAATTCCTAGATTTCCCTAGCCAGTGTGAGAGTTGAAGTCCATATATCCTTGCCAAGGTTAAGAAACAGTGCTCTAGAGATAAAGAAGGTTCAAAATAATATTTCTGAAATTAA
>NW_015402646.1:0-3671 GCF_001527695.2 Protobothrops mucrosquamatus
GATGGTTGCTACACAGTCTGTTACAAATATGTTTTGTGAAACTTTTATGAAATGGCAAGTTATTTGTACATTATTCTGAATGCTTGGCAAACTGGATACCTGGTGAAAATGCCATCGCATGAACTGTAGGATTGTGACATCCACAATTCTTCCATGTGCACATACACATGCATGCACACGCATGTGCACAGACATACCACACTTGAAATTATCAGTTCAATTATTGTTTGTTAAGTATGATCATGCAGCTTTATTATTATTATTTTATTATTATTATTATTATTATTATTATTATTATTATTATTATTATTATTATTATTATTATTATTATTATTATTATTATTATTATTATTATTATTATTATTATTGCTTATATTTATATCCCGCCCTTCTCCTTGCGGACTCAGGGCGGCTAACAACCAGATAAAAATACAAAATACCAAACTACAGATTAAAACATGATTAAAAGACGAATATTAATAATTGGTCTAGGTAATTTAAAATTATTTTAAAACCCCCACTAAAAATTTCCCCTAGGCCAGTCCTGCAAGCTGGAATAACCATGTCTTAAGGGCGCGGTGGAAGGAAGGGAGATCAGGGATCACCCTGATCTCTGGGGGTAGTTCATTCCAGAGGGTGGGAGCTCCCACAGAGAAGGCCCTCCCCCTTGGGGTCGCCAGCCGGCACTGTCTGGCCGACGGCACCCTGAGGAGACCCACTCTGTGGGAGCGTATAGGCCGATGGGAGGTAATCTGCGGCAGGAGGCGGTCTCGAAGATATCCAGGTCCGATGCCATGGAGCGCTTTAAAGATGATGGTCAACACCTTGAAGCGCACCCGGAAGGCCACCGGCAGCCAATGCAGCTCGCGCAGCAGCGGTGTTACATGGGAGCAACGAGTCCCTCCCAACACCGCCCGCGCGGCCGCATTTTGGACTAGCTGGAGCCTCCGGGTGCTCCTCAAGGGGAGCCCCATGTAGTGTAAACACTTACACTAGGTCAAGGGCTTTAAATAACTAGATACATCTAATCTACCATTGCTTGGAAATATCAATTTTATGATTTATAATGACTACCAACATTGGTCAAGAATACATATATGGTTAGAGAAACTGACAAAAAAACCACATAGATTTTAAACCAGAATTATTTCTGTTAGGTATAATTGCAGGAAATTATGAGAAAGAATGTGTATATTTAATGTTACATGTATTAACGGCAGCGAGAATTGTGTATGCTCAACATTGGAAAGATTAAGAATTACCAGTGGAGGAAGGGGATAATCAGGAAAATTTTGGACTGTGCAGAAATGGACAGAGTTACATTGAAAATGAAGGAGAAAGAAGATTCAGAATACTTTAGAACATGGAATACATTTTATCAATGGCTAGAAAAACGAGGTAGAGATAAAGTTTAACATGTATTAGTAAGCTAAATATTAGAACCCAGACAACATGTTGCTGATAAAATATTAAGGATTTGTTATATAAAAAATAATAAAATATTGTTATAAAAAATACCATCAACATTAAGTCAAGACAATAAGTCTTCCCCTATGTGGCACCTAAAAGGACATGCCTGGATTAGTCCAAATGTATGAGTTCAATGTATGCCAACCTCATATACTGTATATTACTCTAAATGAGTTATAAACAAAGCAAATATAACAGTTTTAAAAATGAGGGAAAACAATATAAAGGCATGTAAACAAACATTACAAAATGCATAAAACTCACAGCCCACAATCTCATTCATCAAAACATTTTGTATTGTATTTCACTCCTAGTGATAAACATTTTCCTTGACAAGACTTTAGTTGTACCTCAAATGAGATCCTGCCAGCTAAGTTAAAACCAAGTGTTTGAGAGTGAGTCCCTGGGTGACAAATTCATCTTCCCTTGGAAGAAATGAATCATTGCTGATTTGGCCCACTGAAGACTCTTCACTTAGGCTTTACTCATATTGGATTTAAGGAAAAGCCAGGACCAAGGATAAAAATCAGATAGATAGATAGATAGATAGATAGATAGATAGATAGATAGATAGATAGATAGATAGATAGATAGAATTTGAATTAGGTTTTCAATCTAAAGGGCTAAAGTGTAAGATTCTCATCTTTAGAATCATCGCTATGTCATCCTTAAATACAATTACAATACCTTAAAGCTCTCTCCCCAAAGGCCATTTGCTTTGGTATAAATGTGATGTCTGCCCTCAAAGGTGATGAAGGAGCAACATCCTTTATCAAAGTACATCTGCATATATTTAGATGCAGAGGTTGAGTCAATCACACCATACTGCTGCCTAGTGCTAATCTCTCTTCTATCAGCCGATACTTGGGCTGATCCCAATAAGTAATCGTGCTTTTCCTATGAAATAAGTGCCATGAAATTTTCCTGAAAGGTACAACATTCTGTTCCCTAGCAATTAGAATTAGAAAAAATTAAGTCAGACAAGAATGTTTTTACACTGGCTTATAATGCTTTCCTGGCCATCTTTTAAAAATACTTCTACTATGACTGCTACAGGTAACCCTCAACTATGACCACAATTTAGCAAAACAATTCTGTTGCTAAGCGAGACAGTTGTTAAGTGAGTTTTGCCCCTTTTTAACAAACTTTCTTGCCACAGTTGTTAAGTGAACCACTGCAGTTGTTAAACCACTAACATGATGGTTAAGTGAATCTGGCTTCCCCGTTGACTTTGCTAGTTAGGTCACAAAAGAGGATCACATGACTCTGGGACACTGCGACTGTCATAAATATGAGTCAGTTTCCAAGCGTTTGAATTTTGATCCTGTGATCATGGGGATGTTGCAATGGTCGTAAATGTGAAAAATGATCAAAAGTCACAAAAGGTTACTAAATAAATAGTTGTAAGTCGAACACTATATCTATATTGAACATTGCCCTTTCATTTTCTGCATCTTGGTAGAGGGCATCCTTTGTGTGAATGGCTTCAGAAGCTTTCTAAGTGTGAGAAGAATTTTATGAGCCATCCTACAATCTGACCTTCCTGTAGATAAACTTTAGACAGACATTCCCTGGTAACCGGATCGTTTTGCTCCTTGTGGTCACTCATGTGCCAAAATGACTTTCAGTGAGCAACTGAAGTGGGTTTCTTTTATGCTGACAATGATTTTTATGCACACATGGATGTGAAATTCCGACTTCTGCCTTTAACAAAACCATGTATTGCCGCTCCAATTTCAGCAGAAAACTCTGGCATATGCAGGATGTAGTACAGTGTTAATGTGAGCGTAACATTCTTGGTAATTTAAAGAAAACACTTTTCTTTCATCATTTTAATAAGGAACTGAAAGGCAATCACATCAATATACCACTGCTTATTTCTGCTCCCCACCCCTCCTTAGGACATTAAGATCAGTTAAAATGGGACACATAGTAAGAAATTAAAGTCCAGATCTGCAGTGAAGTAGGCACTTGATTATTCAAAACTGCTTAAAGTAAAATACCCACTACAAACGTGAATTTATTTTTGAATGATTAATCAGGTTGCCATATTGCAGCTATGGTGAATGAGACAGATGCATGATCAACTGCCAATTTATTCCTGTTTACTCCCTGCTGCCTATACTAGCATTAGATGTTCTCGTAGTAGTATGACTCGAGTCATGGAATATATTGAGAAGCAAAGAAAGTGGATTTTGAGT
>NW_015402647.1:0-3670 GCF_001527695.2 Protobothrops mucrosquamatus
GATCTGAAAACAACACTTAGAGTCCCACTGATTTTTTTTAATTTTATTTTTAGAATTACCGGAGGATTTTAGGCCTTACTCATTCTACTAGATCTTAAAATAGCTCCCAAAATAGGTCTCAACATCTGACAGACTGATTGCAAAAATTGACTAATAATAATAATAATAATAATAATAATAATAATAATAATAATAATAATAATAATAATAATAATAATAATAATAATAAAAAAGTTGGAAGGTACCTTGGGAGGTCATCTAGTCCAACCCCCTGCTCAGGCAGGAAACTCTATACCATTTCAAACAAAGTGTAAATAGGGATCAATAGTTGAATTTGATTTCAATCTAAGACAAGTCTAACATTATTTTTCATCATCAGATTTTCATGGGCAATGTAGTCTTTATTCTTATATAATCTGACTGCAACAAATAACTAAATGTAGATGATCAGCTGGATTAGATTCCAGACTATTTTACAGCAAAGATATTCTCTTACAAAAACAAGAAAGTTAAGCCTTTGAAAGATTAGAGACAAATGCATATTTAATCAAAACTAAATTCCTTCCACATTTTTCTGTGCAGGTGGAATGAGGGGAAACTGGGAATTATTATAGAGTTTATGTACACATAACATATTGAAATATCAATATGTTCAGATAAAAATATTGTTCATGACTTTTTCATTTTTCTCTGCATGTTTGTTTTGAGTACAAAGTGTAGGAATGGGTATGAATGGAGATAACTATGCTTTAATTCAGTAATCTAAGCGGTCTTTGATATGTTGAATGTATACTAACATGGTCTGCAAAAAGCAAGCAAGCAAAAATGAAACAAATAATGAGAATTGCTGTTAAGGATGTAATGTGGGGGAAATAATTATTTCTGCTTTGCTTTGTAAACTGTAACTTCATTTGGTATCATATTGGAGCTAGTTAAAAGGTAAAGCCCCTGAAATGAATTCTGATCTTCTAAATTGAAGCCATCAGTTCTCATATTCCTAGTCTGAATGCCATATACTGTAAATATACAGTCATTAATTCAGAGGACAGGGTTTTTTTCCCTTTCCTTTACAATTTGACCCAAATATAGTGAAACTGTCTATCATGAAATGTGTCACACAACAGGGAGACTCCAGAACACTCAGATAATATAATGAGTCTGTAAAGTCATTTGGCAGATCACTCTATCAGTCATATCATATCTGTATGAGTGTTAAGTGAATGCTGCATCCAATATGGTACACAGTAAACAAAAATGTAATCATAATTAAATGTAACTATGTTATAGCAATATATTATCCAGAGTGGCATTCTTTAAAAAAAAAGAAGTCAGCAAAATGTTGTAGTTAATCTTAAAATAATTAAGAGGAAACATTTTCTTTACTAACAGAAAAAGGATATTCTCTGACTCAGTAGTTTAAAAAAAATTCTGAGAGAGGCAGGCTCAATCCTCATTCTTAAAGCTGGGTGATTAACAGTGCATACTCTCTTCTGTCTAAGGCTAAGAGATATGATCAGGGTATTTATATTTTCTATTCTATTCTATTCTATTCTATTCTATTCTATTCCATTCCATTCCATTCCATTCCATTCCATTCCATTCCATTTCTTCTCAAATTAATGACTCTGGACAGCTAACAATAATGTACAAAAACATAATGTAAAACACCCTGCACAAATATAATCACTAGCCAAATTTAAATAAAAGCACCAATAACAAATTAATGTAACCAGTTCTGTCACAGGTATGCATCCCAGAGTCCCAGGACAAAACCATATCTTTAAGGCCTTTCAAAAAGCCTTACAATTGATACCTATTTTGTATGCAAGCCAAAAACAGTATCCCACATCCCTATATATCTATGATTCCACAAAGGTACAAAAATAAACTTCAATTCTCATATAAGCTAAAGAACTACTTGATTTCATATATTGTACAACAGCAACTCTTGTTAATCTGTAGATTGACTGCCAGCCAGCTTAGTCCTCAGCAGAGTTCTTAAATCCAAAGGTCCAAATTTCATTAAGATACAGTTGAAGGTTCCCAAATAACTCTTGAGACTTTTCTGAATGTTTCACATTGTCCTTTTACTTTGAGAGTCAGTTAAATAGATCTTTTACTTTCTTCATGATGTTGAAACAAAGATTCTCCATGATAGCTTCTCTTTGGCTCCCTAGCCAGTGAATATTATATGTACTGTATATTTCAAGACCCATAGAAATGGAAGCAAATGACTACCACTAGGATTCCTTTATTAAACTCACTGCAGTGAGAGGAGTGAAAATCAACTTAATATAGACATTAGCTAATCAGGATGATTAATATTGCTTTTTGTTCAATTCAAAATGATAAGTTAAAATTAAATTTCTGGATAATAGTTCTAAAGAGTGTGAAATATATAACCAGGTAACATAAATGTGTTGTTCTTTGTTGCTATTAGGCATTTGTTTATTCCAAAATGGTTACATTAGAGCAATTTTCAGAGACATTTCAGCAACTTCGTTGTAGATATACCTTTTTCTTCCTCCTTAGAAGCATGGCATTATAATGCATTTTGATGTTATACATTTTCAGTTAGGATGGAGGTAGCCACCATAAAGTCCTCAGAATTGTTTGTGGATAGCTATAGAGTTCCAGATAAAATTTGGATTATAGGCAGAATGAAAGAAAATGGAATGAAATTTGGGGGGGGGCAGTCTTTTTCTTCATATAGTTTTCATGGAAATGACCCTATATAATCACACTGTGACATATTGGAGCCAGTTTTAAAGTTTACAAAAGGAATAGAGGCAGGGAAAGGAATCCTCAGATTACTTCAAAATTGTTAGTATGTTCTTTTATATTGAAAAATAAATACTTTTTTCTTCCATTCACAGGTATTTTCTAAAATCCCCTTTACATCCCCTGTAGTCCTCAACTTACCACCACAATTGAGCCCAAAATTTCTGTTGATAAGACAATTGTTAAGTGAGTTTTCCCCCATTTTACAACCTTTCTTGCCATGGTTGTTAAGTGAATAACTGCAGTTGGTTAAGTTAGTAACATGGTTGTTAAATGAATTGCTTCCTCATTGACTTAGCTTGTCAGAAGGTCACAAAAGATGATCACATGACCCTAGGACACTTCAACTGTCATAAATACACGCTACTTGCTAGGTGTCCGAATTCTGATCATGTTCCCATGGGGCTGCTGCAGTAGTCATAAGTGTGAAAAACAGTCATTTTTCAATGCCGTTATAACTTCGAATAGCCACTAAATGAATGATTGTAAATCAAGAACTACCTTATTAGATGTATTCTGGTAACACAATTCTTATGTAAGTACTTGTAAAAATACTATTACCCTACAAACATTTGCATAAGAACTATATATCTTAGTATTTTGTATAATACAGGATCTTTCCTTGCATATCAGCATTTTCAGGATTGGGTCAAATATAGGCATCATTTTTCCATGAGGACAGTTATTGATGAGGCAATAGAAATGTGTTATCAAGAAAGCTAAACTAGCTAACAAAGAAAGGAGTCAGTATATTTTAAACCAAGATAGCAATTCTTGTTCCATATTTTCTACTAAGATTCAATATAGATAGTAAGACAGTAGATCTCCAGGGATTCTGAAAAGATGTAAAAATAATTGATTTTTAAAAGCACAACTTTGAGAGAGACGG
>NW_015402648.1:0-3670 GCF_001527695.2 Protobothrops mucrosquamatus
CCGGGAGCGCCGCGCATGCGTGGTTCCGCCCCCTGCGCCGGCCGAGGCGTAGCTGGCAAGCGGCAGAGACGGAGCAGGCCGACCACCAGCTGGCCCAGC
The DNA here is from genome assembly GCF_001527695.2 of Protobothrops mucrosquamatus. Classification (NCBI taxonomy): domain Eukaryota; kingdom Metazoa; phylum Chordata; class Lepidosauria; order Squamata; family Viperidae; genus Protobothrops; species Protobothrops mucrosquamatus. Next base: position 100 of record NW_015402648.1, read on the forward strand.
CCAAGGGAGGTAAGGCACCCGCCGGAAAAGGGGAAAAAAAATGGCGGACAGCCTTGCTTGGCGACCCCCGTGAAATGGTCGATCGACCCCAAATGGGGTCCTGACCCACAGGTTGAGAACCACTGATCTACTTGGTCACAATCCTGAGCCAGGAAAACACTTTGACGAATCTTGGACTGGACTGAATGCTACACAACACAGGGCTGCATCAACAGAGGGACAGAATCAAGATCAGGTGAAGGGTTAATACCACTTTACAAGGCCTTAGTAAGGCCACACTTGGAATCCTGCATCCAGTTTTGGTCACCACGATGTAAAAAAGATGTTGAGACTCTAGAAAGAGTACAGAGAAGAGCAACAAAGATGATCAGGGGACTGGAGGCTAAAGCATATAAGGAATGGCTGCTGGAATTGGGGATGTCTTGGAGTGTTCTTCCGGACGTGGACATCACGGCTCATCTGGTGACCTCAAACTGGTCCTCAAAAGGATCCCTCAACAGGGATCAACAGCAGAGACCTTCAGGTTTTTAGGTCCTATTATCTCCTAGCATTTGAGATGGGCAGCTAGCATTAGAATCATCATTAAAAAAAGGCACAACAAAGGATGTTCTTCCTGCTTTCAACTCAGAAAGCTCAGATTGTCCGAGGAGCTGCAGATACGGTTCGAGAGAGGAATAACTGAGTCTGCCATTTGCACCTCAGTAACTGTCTGGTTTGGCACAGCAACCAAACAGGACAGATACAGACTTCAATGGATAGTTAGGAATGCAGGAAAAAAAACAATGGCAACCAGCCTGCCCTTCATGGAACAGAACAGAATAATGATAGAATAGAATAGAATATGGAATGGAATGGAATAGAATAGAATAGAATAGAATAGAATAGGGAATGGAATGGAATAGAATAGAAAATGGAATGGAATGGAATGGAATAGAATAGAATAGAATAGAATAGAATAGAATAGAATAGAATAGAATAGAATAGAATAGAATATGGAATGGAATGGAATGGAATGGAATAGAATAGAATAGAATAGAATAGAATAGAATAAGATTGTAGAATAGAATAGAATAGAATAAAATAGAATAGAATAATGATAGAATAGAATAGAATAGAATAGAATAGAATAGAATAGAATAGAATAGAATAGAATAGAATAGAATAAGATTGTAGAATAGAATAGAATAGAATAGAATAGAATAGAATAGAATAGAATAGAATAGAATCTGGAAGGGACCTTGGAGGTCTTCTAGTCCAGCCCCCTGCTCAAGCAGGAGAACTTATAACATCTCAAACAGGTCTAGCCTCTTCTTAAAAATCTCCAGTGATGGAGCGTGTTATGTCCTGGGCCTGCTGAGTGACTCAGCAGGTGTGGAAGTTGCAGAGAGGCCCTGGCAGACCACGTGGATGTCCGGGACCAGACAGACTGTCTCCAGCCTATTGCGCATGCGCAAGGCGGGAGAAATATGTTGCATTGATTGGCTGACACTGTCCGTGCAAAGGGGTATAAAAGGAATCTACGCCATTTTGTTTTTGGTTCTGTTGGAGATTAAAATAAAGAGAAGACTGTTGTTACTCCTGCCTTGTCTCAATGCCTTTACGTCGAAAACAGAACAGAGCGCCCATGATTTCTGGTGGCAAGCTGTTCCACTGGCTGATTGTCCTCACTGTCAGGAAGTGATTTATGATCTATGGCCTATGACCTGCTGTTTATAGGTACACTGTGGATTTATGCACCGGAGACAAATTCCTTGTGTGTCCAATCACATATGGCCAATAAAGAAGATGAAAGAAAGAAAGAAAGAAAGAAAGAAAGAAAGAAAGAAAGAAAGAAAGAAAGAAAAGGGAAGGAGGGAGGGAGGGAAGTAGAAAAAAGGAAAGGAAAGAAAGAAAGAATGAAGAAAAGAAAGAAAGAAAGAGAAAGAGAAGGGAGGAAGGGAGGAAGATAGAAAAAAGGAAAGAAAGAAAGAAAGAGAATGAAGAAAAAGAGAAAGAAAGAAAGAAAGAAAGAAAGAAAGAAAGAAAGAAAGAAAGAAAGAAAAAGAAGGGAGGGAGGGAGAGAGGAAGGTAGAAAAAAGGAAAGAAAGAAAGAAAGAAAGAGAATGAAGAATAGAAAGAAAGAAAGAAAAAGAAAGAAAGAAAGAAAGAAAGAAAGAAAGAAAGAAAGAGGAGGGAGGGAGGAAGGTAGAAAAAAGGAAAGGAAAGAAAGAAAGAAAAAAGAGAATGAAGGAAAGAAAGAAAGAAAGAAAGAGAAGGGAGGGAGGGAAGGAGGAAGGGAGGTAGTAAAAAGGAAAGGAAAGAAGGAAAGAAAGAAAGAAAGAAAGAAAAAGAATGAAGGAAAGAAAGAAAGAAAAATGAAGGAAGGAAGGAAGGAAGGAAGGAAGGAAAGAAAGAAAGAAAGAAAGAAAGAAAGAAAGAAAGAAAGAAAAAAAGAAAGAAAGAAGGACCCTGCCAGAACCTTGTGGCTGGTTCTACCATGAAGCTGCCTCCAAGATAGGCTGGCAGAAAGGAGGAGAGTTGGGGTCTGTCTCCTAAGGGTCCATCAGGGAGACCATAGCCCCCTCCCCTAAATGATCAGATGGGATCCTTGTGTGCGTCTTCCTTGGATTCTTGTTCTAATAGGTAACCTAATCTGCACATCTTGTCTTGAGCAGCATTCCAGTATTTGAGGGCCTACCACAAAGAGGACGGGGTCAAACTATTCTCCAAAGCACCAGAGAGAAGGACGAGAAACAATGGTTGGAAACTGGTCAAAGAGAGAAGCAACCTGGAATTAAGGAGAAACTTCCTGACAGTGAGGACAATGAACCAGTGGAACAGCTTGCCACTAGAAATCGTGGGTGCTCCATCACTGGTGGTTTTTAAGAAGAGGCTGGACAGTCACCTGTCTGAGATGGTGTAGGTTCTCCTGCTTGAGCAGGGGGCTGGACTAGAAGACCTCCAGGGTCCCTTCCAGCTCTATTCTGATTGAATTCGCCTCAGGTGGCCTCAGAGAGTCAACCCCCACCCCCTTTCTTCCAAGCTGAAAGCTGCTCTGATGCAACATCTGGCGTCAGGTGCAAAACCCTCTTCAGATGACAAAGGCATCTGGGCAAATATTTGATCTCTCTCTCTTGAAGCGCCCGGAGGAGGCCATTAAGGCAGAACAAAACCTCACCCACCCACCCCACCCCGTTCCCAGCAGGGGGAAGAGACCAACACAGGTCAAGAGGGTCCTCTGAAGGGCCCAGAAATTCCCCGGAAGCCCACAAAGGAGTTTGGTGGGAAACGCTCCAATCTTTCCGTTGTTTAACTTGGTGCCCGGTTTCAGAGAAGGCAGCAGGCGTTGGCATCAGGGGGGGGGGTGGGGGTGGGTGGGAAGGCCCCGCTCCCCCCTCCTGCAAAGTGGGGCAGAGCGAATGGGGAGCCCCTGCGGGCGCTGGCTCTTCGGTCCCTGCCTCTTAAGCTAATTTGGGTTAGTAGGGTACAGGGGACCCTGGGAGCTGCTTGCCCTGGAGCAGTCTGGTTAACAAGGATGAAAACAATAGAGCTGGTTCTTGATTTATGGACACTTATTCTGCCTCTCTCTGTG
>NW_015402649.1:0-3670 GCF_001527695.2 Protobothrops mucrosquamatus
TAAAGGTGGGAACCATTAAGAAACATTTCTCATTGCTACACAGTCATCTATTCCCCATAGTCTCTGAAAACCAAGCAAATTCATTCTCCAGACATGCAAAACGATTAAGCAGGAACAAAATTGTTCCAGTAGGGCAAACTCCCAGAGGTATGAATACACCCTTTCAAATTCCACCATCATCATGTTTCAATTTAACTGTGTATCATTCAAATCATTTTCATGAAACAAAAAAACAACAACCCTCTACTGGCTTTGCATTACATGAAAGAGTGATATCCTTTACAAATACCCACAGTTGCCTAGAAACAACTTTATATATATAATTTATTTCATTTACCTGGAGTTGCCCTGCTATCTCCTGTCCATTTGCCCCGTCAGGCTACTTTACATCAATAAAAATGCAATTGCAATAGCAATAGAATTTAGACTTATATACCACTTCACAGTGCTTTACAGTCCTCTCTGTGGTTTACAGAGTCAACATATTATCCCTGAGTCCTTGTTTTACCAACCTCGGAAGAATGGAAGGCTGAGTCAACCTTGAATCGATGGGAATCGAACTGCTGGCAGTCGTCAGAATTAGTCTGCAATACCACATTCTAACCACTGTGCCACCACGGCTCTTTACAAGAAGCCAAAACTAAGATGATAATATTAAGCTAAGTGGATTTCCCAAATTTCCTAAAACATAAATACATCTTCTAATGCAGACATGTCAAACTCGCGACGTCGCGCGACGTATCGGACCTTTTTTGCCATTGCCGGCAATGGGGTGGGCGCGACTCTGGTATGATGAAATCGGCCCGCGGGCCAGCAGTTTGACACCCCTGTTCTAATATATAGTGATATAGAGAGAAAAATAGATTCATTCTACGTTTATTTTTCTACAGTTGTTTGTGCCTTAGTCAAATAACATTTAAATAATTTCAATGTGTTTTCCATAAAGTTTCTCTTGGAGTGCCTTCTGAAGTATGAGTCTTCTCAAGTCAAAGCTTTGATTTAAAATGTAAAGCCCAAGGTCAAACCCTTTAAGGACCAGCTATTTCTCTAAACAGGTATTTAACAAGCTGTTAACATTTAGAAACAACACATTTTAGAATTGCAGATGTCAGGAAAGAGCTTTCTGCTTTGTTGTTCTCAAATTATGGACTACAATTCCTCCAAAAATGACTGGTCCTGACTATTTTTGTGCTTTCAGTGAAGGGTGCCAATACATTTCTTTTTAAATTTATTATTAAATGTATATGCTGTCCATCTCACCATCCAAAAAATAAAATGTTATTTTTAAACCAATTGTCATTATTTTATTCACATGTCTCATTTTAATATTTAAATTTTTTTAAAATAATATATAATGGATTTTTTAAAGCAAACCAGAATATAATACAGTAGATATTTTGTTTGGTAACAATACCATTCTAGAACTCCTGTTTCTTAAGACAGGGGGTTGCAAAAGTACTCGGAATGCAGAAGTCAATATTGTTTTGGTTTTCTAAAATAAAAAATAGCCAGTGGTTATTATATAGGTTTGAATACTGGCAGTCATCACTGCAACTGTATGGAATAACAGAGTTTAAAGGGATCTTGGAAGTCTTCTAGTTCAACCTCCTACTCAAGCAGGAAGCAATATATCATTTCAGACAAATGGTTGTCCAATCTCTTCTTTAAAAACTCCAGTGTTGAAGCTCCCACAATTTCTGAAGACAAATCACTCAACTAATTAATTGTTCTAACTGTCAAGAAATATCTTAATTCTAGATTTGTTCTCTCCTTGATTAGTTTCCATCCATTGCTTCTTGTCCTGCCTTCATATGCTTTGGAAAATAAGTTGACCCTCTCTTCTTTGTGGCAGCCCCTTAGATATTGGAGCACTGCTATCATGTCATACCTAGTTGTTCTTTTCATTAAACTAGACATACCCAATTCCTGCAACTGCTCTTCATGTTTTAGCCTCCAGTCCCCTAATCATCTTGGTTGCTGTTCTCTGCACTTTTTCTAGAATCTTAACATCTTTTTTATACTGTGGTGACCAAACATGGATGCAAGTGTGGTCTTACTAAGGTATTATAAAGTGGTACTAACACTTCACATAATCTTGATTCTATCTCTCTGTTGATGCAGCTTAGGACTGTGTTGGGTTTTTTTGGTAGCTGTGGCACACTGCTGGCTCATATTTAACTGATTGTCCACTAGGATTCCAAGATTACTCTCACAGTTAATACTATTGAGCCAGGTATCACCTATTCTGGACCTGTGCATTTGGTTTTTTGGAGGCAAATTATATCCATTTTAAATTTTTGTAGTCGTGTAATTTCTTTTTCCTTTTTGAGGGAGAATTTAGTCCATTTATATTCATTGACAAGATCCCACTTTCCTTCTCCATCTCTTTCAATTATATCTAGGTCTTAATCTTCTAGTTGATCTTATCTGTCTCTTTCTCTTGGTCTTGCTCCTTCTATGTATGTGTTTTTAATTTCTTCTTCCTCTCTTGGTTCGTCTGCTCCTTTGACCACCATCTCTTCCTGTTTCTTTGTTTCTCTCATTGTACCAGATTCAAATAATCTCCTTCCATAAACGCTCTATGGTTGTCATAGAATTCCATTGCTTTAAGTGGCATATCCAGTCTATATGTTTTCATGTCCCAATAGATTAAAATCCCCTCTGGAATCAGCCATCTGAAATTCACTCCTTTTTCAATTAATTTTCTAATTAGAAACTGGTATTCTCTTCGGGATTCTCTTACTCTCCTAGGGATTTGTTTGAGAACTACAATTTCTTTTCCTTTGTATTCCAAAGGTTCATCTCTTACTCTTCTCAAAATCTCATCTCTTATGGATCTTTTAAGAAATCTAACTTGTACTTCTCTGGGGACTTTATGTCTTCTAGTGTAGTTTGAGTTGACTCGATACATCTGATCTAATTCTCCTTCCATTTCCTGTTTCCCAATTCCTAATGCATCTGCCAATAATTCCGTTATCAGGTCTAGAAGGTCCTCTTTCTTATCTTCCATTATATTTTGAAATCTTAGAAAGTATGAGGCCTTTTCCATTTCTATGACAGCTATCGAGTCTTCTAGTTCTCCATTTATTTGCATCAATTTCTGGTTTTCATCTTTTAAGTCTTCTAATTTCTGGTCAACCTCAGTTGATTTATCTTCTATTTTTTTAATTCTTTGTTGGTTTTTTTTCTGACCATCTGTTTGAAATTTTCAAATTGAGAGTCCATGTTATTAATTTTTTGGTTCATTTTATCAAGATCACTTTTCATCTCCTCATGGTTTCTCGTTGTAGCTGCCATGTGAGTAGCAATTGCCTCTTGGATTGCTTGTAGCATCGCTTGAGTTTCTTTTGGAAGTTATTAGCCTTTTCTTGTTGGAGCATTGTATCAATTGATCTCTGATAAACTGGACTTGCAGAAGCAGAGGAGGGAGCAGAAGATATTTTTTGTCTTGCTGTAGGTAGATTTGGAAAGCTAAGGAGAAACTTCCTGACAGTGAGAACAATTAACCAGTGGAACAACCTGCCTCCAGAAGCGGTGAATGCTCCAACACTGGAAGTTTTTAAGAAGAGACTGGATAGCCATTTGTCCGAAATGGTATAGGGTTTCCTGCCTGAGCAGGGGGTTGGACTAGATGACCTTCAAGGTCCCTTCCAACTTTACTATTATTATT
>NW_015402650.1:0-3670 GCF_001527695.2 Protobothrops mucrosquamatus
TTGAATAAATTTCAGAAGAATAACTGAATTAGAAATGCAAGTAAAGTATCTAAAAAAGCCTAACTGTTCCAGGCAAAAAGAATGGATGGTAGTACAACTACTGGAAGGAAGTTTCGTTTGTCAGCTGTCACAGAAAGTTAGATCCAAGCTCTGCAATCTAACCTGATTTCAATGAGTTAGATTTGAAAGACAAATGTTCGCTATAACTATAGCAGCCAAATATACTCCAATATGCAACCTATTTTCACAGAACACTATTGTTTCTCTGGAAAGAGCAGGCTTGGGGCTTTTAATTATCTCGTACACTGCAATTCTATATGTGTGACTCTGTGGTAAATAAAACTGAGGTTAGTGCTCAGTGAACTCAGATAGATGAATATATGGATTAAACTCAGAGAGATGGGCTTAATGTTGCAGCCTTAATTGTTGTTATGAAGATATGGTTCTTAAAAGATAGCTTCTCTGACCAGACTTCAGGTGGATAGCAGAAGACATATTGAAATGGTGCTTTTATTAGATAGTTGATGGATTATTGTTTTGTTTCTGATTTATTTAATTTGCTTACTGAGCCCCAGTTAGGTGGAGGGATGGTTCATAAATATCCTTGCACTGCTAACTCAACAGTATATATTTGTGTTTGCCTGACATTCCTTTCAAAATAACACTTGGGTCAAGAAATTAATCCCTGTGCAAAGGCAACAGACATATGATCTATGTTAGCTGTCATACAGAACATATAGGCAATATGCGGCATACATGTTGCAGACTTAAGTTTATGAAGCTTCAATGGTTACTCTGGACATACTAGTCTCCTTTCGCTTTCCCATAGATTGATAAAATAAATAAATAACATTGCAATACATGAAAGAGGGCAGCAGAGGGCGACTAACCAACAACCTTGTCAACCAAAAGGATTGTGACCACCAGAAGGAAGGATGAATGAATGAAGGTTGGCTGAGGAATGAGATCCACAACAGCCAAAGGACAGCTGGATCCCCATTGTGAAGAATGAGTATATATATCTACGAGGCTAATATGGGATGTCCAGTTGCTTGCAATGAAATAAAGCATATCCAGTTGCTCATAATGAAAGAGAAGAGACAGATAAATAAAATAGTAAGGAGGCAGGGAGACTTCAGTGTTGTAAGTACAACTGTTGATCAGTATATGACAGCTCTGAAAACCTAAAACCTGAGGACGTAGCAAGGATTAACCAAAAAAACTCTACTGTGGAAAGTAATTGTGTTCTAATTTGAACATTCTGCACCACCAGGTTAAATAATAGAAGTGATAACAGAAGCATGCCAAACATTGTGATTTAACCTCTTAATGGAAGAACATTCCCTGTTATGTCAGTTGTGTTGTTCCCTTAGCAGAGATGCACAGCTATTCCTTAACTTATGAATTCTTGATAGAGATACTGTGGGGATTGTCAAGGCTCTTAAAGAAGGGGTGTATTTAATCTTAGTTCCACCATTCATTCATTCTTCATACCAAAAATCCATCCCTAGTAGTTTTTATTTTGATTTTTCTCTATTCCAGAAAAATGTCTCAAAGGGAAGTTAGCCTGGTCCAACCACCAATTGTTTAAAATAGCTGGAGTCCAGGTGTTTTAAAGAAAAAGAAATCTGTGTAAAAGTTAAAAGTTAAAAAAAGGATTCAGTATCATTCTTAAATATTGGTTCTTCTGCATTAACTATTAGCTTTTTTTCTTTGGGTTTGCTTAGCTCTGCCCCTAATTATCCATATATAAGAGCAGATCATTCAGGCTTCATAATCTACTACATCACAGCTCTCCTGTTAATTTTTACGGATAGTCCTCGACTTATGAACACAACTGAGCCCAACATTTCTGTTGCTAAGTGAGACATTTGTTGTGAGTTTTGCCCCATTTTACAACATTTATAGCCACAGTTGTTAAGTGAATCACTGCAGCTGATAAGTTAGTAACCTAGTTGTTAAGTGAATCTGGCTTCCCCATTGACTTTCCTTGTCAGAAGGTTGCAAAAGGTGATCACATGACCCCAGGACATTTGCAATGGTCATAAGTATGAACCAGTTGCTAAGCATCTGAATTTTGATCCCGTGAGCATGGGGTTGCTGCAAAGGTCGTAACTGTGAAAAATGGCCATAAGTCACTTTGAAGAGACACTAAATAAACTGTTGTAAGTCAAGGACTCTCTGTAATCAGAGAGAAAGATCAGCAAAGGCTGGAATTAAGTTGGAAGTTGAAAAAAGATTTCTTCTTTCAGTATAGGTTGTCATTGCATCCAGAAAGATGTCATATATCTGCACATGGTTAATATTTCTGCATATAGTTAATATTTCTTAGCATATATGAGATGTTTTGAAATCAGGACTAAGACCACATTGGTTTTCCTTAAAACCTCAAGGATGAAATGTTCATAGTCCTATTTATTAAATTCTCATTCCAATTTACAGCTATTCCAAGTCTACATTGTCCAATTGCATAATAAACATGGGATTTTAAAGTTCAAAATTATCTTCCATCTTAAGAATAAAATGGATGGAAAGAAGGCATAGGTTATTCAGTCTTCTCCTTTACTGCTTTCCTGGAACAAACCACGTACCTTTGATTATATATCATAGAGGCAGGAGGCAATTTGCAAGATGGAAAAAGGAGCGACTTCCTGTTGGCAACATGGCAAAAAGTCATCACCTTTTGACTTGGCTTTTGCTTGTATGCACAGATTTGAATGTGCACGGAAACATAACATGCTTGCTCATACTCACGAGTTCATGTAGCTCAACTCATAGATGTGGCAGCTGATTTCTTTTCTGTGCTATAATTAAAGATTTATCAAATGGGTAAGGAACTGCCAACCCTCCTGTCTCTGGCATCCAGGGCAGAAGTGCAGTTTCTGATAAGAGGTGTATGCTTTTGCAGAAGCGTTAGTGATTCGCAACTCTGAATATTGCCTTCTTTGTTGTGGTTGTCACTTTTTTCATCAATTTAATTAGATACAATTTGTCTCAGCTTTTCCATGCAGCATTTGTTTACCTACTCATCAAGGGCGACACAGGCCAATTAGTGTAGTGTAATTGTTTAACCTAGTCAGTGTGAGCCTGTACTGGATAGTATGTGCTATTACTTGAAAATTGGAGATGGGTGGGGGAGTGGGTGGGGGAGTGGGTGGGGACCTGCAAAAAAAGGAACAAACATTAATAGGCCTTTCTGTGCTATGAGATCCTTAAGATTCACTTATATCCTGAATTGCACAGCCTGCTGATATGTGATCAACCCTTTACTGTGCGTTCATTGTTCTCACAATCACGGCACGATCAGTTTCCCAAGCACATTCTTCAGCTTCATTATAACCAAAGTATTGTAATGGCATTGTCACTGGAATATCTTAGAAGGCAAAATATTATTGGCAGCTGTGAAGATAAGTGCTCCAAGATATGGTATTACAGTAGTAAAAAAAATACGAGATTAGTCAAGGCATGAGACAGTCGGGCTTCAGGCCGGGACACAGCACGGAAACGGCATTGGTCACGTTGGTCAATGATCTCTGGAGGGCCCGGGACAGGGGTTATTCCTCTGTCCTTGTTCTTTTGGACCTCTCAGCGGCTTTTGATACTGTGGACCACGGTATCATGCTGCGGCGACTCGGTGAGTTAGGAATGGGAGGCACCGTTATGCGGTGGT
>NW_015402651.1:0-3670 GCF_001527695.2 Protobothrops mucrosquamatus
CTATAGGGGAAAAAAGAGGAGGGGGGGAAAAGTTTTTACAAGCAGGTCAAGGACTTGCTGGCAGATAGCCATTAGCAAAACAACTTTGCTATTGACAAAAGGAGCAGGGGAAACAAGTCTGTTTGCAGATGCAATCTTTCTTTTTCTCCAAGAAGGTTAAATCAAAATGGCATTTTGGATTTACAAGTGCTTCCCTTTTCTTCCCATCCCAATAAACCCTTATAAAGATTTGACCCTTTCTTCTGGGAATTTTTTTTTTTTTTTTTAAACACACCCTTACTACAGTATGCATTTACATTAAACTTTTAAAATATTGTATTAAATCACTTCTGGAATTTACTTCAGGGATTGTTAATCTTAACCGAATAACTGTGTTGGAAGGGACCTTAGAGGTCTTCTACTCCAACCCCCTGCTAAAGCAGGAGAACCTATACCATGTCCATTATTTTTGTAGTTGCCAGGAATCAAGAATGACTCCAAGGTATAATCTGTTTTGAGTCTCAGTTGTAGCCTATCTTAGACACAAAGCCCACTGGGCAACTTGGGCCAATTCCTCTCTCTCAGCCCATGATAAACCATGGAGGCTAAAGCATATAAGGAAAGGCTGCTGGAATTGGGTATGTCTAGTTTAATGAAGAGAAGGACGAGGGGGGACACGATAGCAGTGTTCCAATATCTCAGGGGCTGCCACAAAGAAGAGGGAGTCAAGCTATTCTCCAAAGCGCCTGAAGGCAGGACAAGGAGCAATGGGTGGAAACTGATCAAGGAGAGAAGCAACTTAGAACTAAGGAGAAACTTCCTGACAGTTAGAACAATTAACCAGTGGAACAACCTGCCTCCAGAAGCGCTGAATGCTCCAACACTGGAAGTTTTTAAGAAGAGACTGGACAGCCATTTGTCCGAAATGGTATAGGGTTTCCTGCCTGAGCAGGGGGTTGGACTCGATGACCTCCAAGGTCCCTTCCAACTTTATTATTATTACTATTATTATTTCTGATGAGGCAGAAAAATGTTGTGTTGCCTTTAAGAGAGGAATAGTTACCAGGGTTTTTGCCACCACTAAGAGTGAATGCTGCCCTTGGGAAATGGTTGGTTGGTTTCTATTTTCCATAAAGAAACCTAAAGACATTGTCAAAAAGGTCAGTGCAATTCTGGGCTTCATCAAAAGAGGGACAGTATCAAGATCATATCAAGTACCAGAACCACCATATACTTGGAATACGGTGTCCAGTTTTGGTTAACACAATACAGAAAAGAAGTTGAGACTCTAGAAAGAGTGCAAAGAAGAGCAACAAAGATGATTAGAGCCTAAAGCATACGATAAAAGGTTGCCGGAACTGGGTATTTCTAGTGTAACAAAGAGAAGGACTAGGGGTGACATGTTAGCAGTCTTCCAGTACTTGAGGGCCTGTCATAAAGAAGAGGGGGGTCAACTTATTCTCCAAAAACTGAAGGAAGGACAAGGAGTAATAAAAGGAAGATTATCAAAGAGAGATCCAGCTAGACTTAAGGAGAAATTTCCTGTCAATACAAACAGCTCACCTCTGGATGTTATGGGTGCTCCATCACTGAAGATCTTTAAGAAGAGACTGGACAGCCATTTGTCTGGAATGGTATAGAGCAGGGGTGTCAAACTGCCGGCCCGTGGGCCAGATGCGTCACGCCAAAACCGCGCCCACCCCATTGTGGGCAATGGGAAAAAGTTGTGATACGTCGCAACACGTCACGTGACACCCGTGGTATAGAGTCTCCTGCTTGAGCATGGGATTGGACGAGAAGAACTCCAAAATCTTTTCCAAGTCTGTTTTTCTGTATTTTGTTCATCCAATAAATGCCTTTGCCTACAAACATAGTGGAGAATTTCCAAAGAACACTTGTTTTTAAGTTCTAATGAAAGCCAAGTGGCCATCAATAAATTCCCCCTATTATAGATGACAGTTGTGATTCAAAGTGTGATGTATGTTTTAACATAGACTATAATCTTGCTCAAAATGACAATCACTTCCACAATTTCCCAATGAAGCTGTTAAAGAAAGGCTCTGTCTGATAAAGCTTATAGCCCAAATTTGTTATCTATGGTCTAAATGTACCTTAAGGATTACTGAAATAAAGATTGTTTCGGCGAATGGTAGTTCATAATCTGCATTATGGAGCGGGAGATTTCTTTTTTCTCAGTCTTAGATAGATGATCCTCTTGTTATCCTCCCCGCCAACACCACACTTTTCTTTTAACAATACAATAAATGACTTGGTTAAAGACTCTGAATTGAATCGGAGGCAACTGCAGGAAGTGAAACAATCAATCAAGATGCCTAGTGGGTTGCAAACATTATTTTAACCCTAAAATGGAATGCCAGTGGATTGTAAAGATGGGCATTTATTGTGGCCACCTCTTTTCTAAAAGGGCCACATGGAAGCTGTTCAAGGGCAACTACGATAACGATGGCTCACTCAGATTCTGGAGCGGAGTGGGTACTAGAAACTGCAACAGAAAAACTCAACGGTGGAACTGATTGCCACATGGTGGGGTGAACGCCCCTTCTCTAAGATGTGTTCAAATCAAGGGTGGGCAGTCAATGTCCAGGGATGCTTTAATTTGTATTCCAGCTGGAGTCGCAGGATGTGCACTCCTGATTCATTTACAACCTTTGACATCTGCTAGGGAGATTACATATAAACTTTCCTCTGCTGTCCCGGATTACTTTGAATAGTCTGGGCAGGTAAGACAGAGAGAGCTACAGAGAACTGTAGTGTAGGCCAGTTTCTGAGACTGCATTGGTGGAAGCAGAGATGTAGGAGATGATTGACATAATGATCAAATCCAGTTAATAATAATAATAATAATAATAATAATAATAATAATAATAATAATAATAATAATAATAATAATAATAATAATAATAATAATAAGAAGAAGAAGAAGAAGAAGAAGTAGTAGTAGTAGTAGTAGTAGTAGTAGTAGTAGTAGTAGTAGTAGTAGTAGTAGTAGTAGTAGTAGTTGGAAGGGACCTTGGAGGTCATCGAGTCCAAACCCCTGCTCAGGCAGGAACCCTACACCATTTCAGACAAATGGCTGTCCATCTTCAGACAATGTGAAGAGGAGAGAGGAGAGGTAGAGGTTTGGGAAGGGGAGGGGAGGGGAGAGGGGAGGGGGAGAGGAGAGAATTGGGAGGGGAGAGGGGAGGGGACCTATATCTAGAAATGTAGACAATTATTGCATGTCAGTAGAGAGTTTTGCTTTAATATGGCTGGGATATTCTGGGAGTTGAAGTCCACACATCTTAGAATTATCAGGGTTGAGAAACACCATTCTAGAGTTTGTTTACTTTGCACTTAATAATTAGCCTGGTTGTTATTATTATTATTTTTCCTATACCATTACGGCCTGCTCCTTTGAATTATTACCTTTTCGTATGCAAACTATTGATTAAAGGGCTTGTTTGTTTAATTGACTCTCAATAAGTAAATAAATAATCTTCTTAAATAAATGTGTGGTGAGCACGGTCAACCGGTTCAGGCACTTTTTCTGAATATTTGCAAAACATATCAGTCAGTATTGACATCTGTCAGATACAGGAAATACAGTGAGGTAGATCTGAAAAGTGGGCAGCTACTACAGTCAGTGTTTTTAGAAAGCTACAAATGTCCTTGTAGATGGAGATGGTCAACA
>NW_015402652.1:0-3669 GCF_001527695.2 Protobothrops mucrosquamatus
GTGATAAATTCTATTTCCTATGAAATCTGACAAATGCCAATCTGACATTTAGCTATTTTGGAGAGGAAATTAGTTTATTAAATTTTTAATCACAATTTTCATGCCATGTTATCCCATTAATTATTCTTGTAGCTGCTGAGCTGCTCCAAATGCTCCCTGGCTGTCATGCTTTTTGTTAGAACGGCAAATTAATTGGCCTTAAAATATTTAAGAAGAGCGAGAAAGGTGCTTGGCTAGGAAAAGTGATTGGAAATGAAAAATTAATTCAAAGGGGCTGAAGTGGGAGGGCTGCATGGAAGGGGCAGAAGACAAGGAGGCAAAGCCGAAAAGAGGGCTGCCATCTTTGGCTGGGAGTCTGAAGGTCCTGTGGTGGGGCCCAGGGATAAAATGGGGAATGAACCGGGGCAAAGATTTACAATTTCCAAGGAAGGAAGGAAGGAAGGAAGGAAGGAAGGAAGGGAGGGAGGGAGGGAGGGAGGGAGGAAGGAAGGAAGCCTAGAGGAGAGAGGGAGGAAGGAAGGGGAGAAATGGAAGGAGGGAGAGGAGATATAGGGAAGGAAGGAAGGAAGGAATAGAGGAGAGAGGGAGGAAGGGGAGAAATGGAAGGAGGGAGATGAGATATAGAGAAGGAAGGAAGGAAGGAAGGAAGGAAGGAAGGAAGGAAGGAAGGAAGGAAGGAAGGAGAGAAAGAGAGGAGAGAGGGAGGGAGGGGAGAAAGGGAAGGAGGGAGAGGAGAGAGAGAGAAGGAAGGAAAGAAAGAAGGAAGAAAGGAAGGAAGAAAGGAATGGAGGGAGGGGGGAGGGAAGAGAGAAAGAGGAGAGAGGGAGGGAGGAAGAAGTGGAAGGAGTGTGAGGCGATATAGAGAAGGAAGGAAGGGAAGAAAGAAAGAAGGAAAGAAGGAAAGAAGGGACTGAGGTAGGGAGGGAGGAAGAGATGGAGGCAGGAAGGAAGGAAGGAAGAAGAGAAGGGACTGAGAGAGGGAGGGAGGGAGGAAAGAAGGAAAGAAGAAAAGAAGGGGCAGAGAGAGAGAGAGAGGGAGAGAGGGAGGGAGGGAGGGAAGAGAGAAAGAGGAGAGAGGGAGGGAGAAAGAAGTGGAAGGAGTGTGGCGATATAGAGAAGGAAGGAAGGAAAAAAGGAAAGAAGGGACTGAAGGAGGGAGGGAGGAAGGGAAGGAGGGAGGAAGCAAGGAAGGAAGGAAGGAGAGAAGGGACTGAGAGAGGGAGGGAGGGAAGGAAAGAAAGGACCGAGGGAGGGAGGAAGGAAGGAAGAAGAGGGGAGGGAAGGGGAGGGGAGGGAGAGGGAAGGGGAAAGATGTTTAAATTTAGTAGCTGGAACAGTAAAGTGTATAAATGGGCAGAACACACAGTTGTAGTTGATTGGTTGGCGAAAGCTAGCTCATTCATGAGGCAATCTGTGTTATGATTGGTTGTTGTGGATGTAAAGGGGGAGTTCCCTTTTTTCCCGCTTTTTTTCTTCTGTGCGCTCTGTAGGCTCTGTGATTTACCTCATGATGTTAGTGTTCCTGACTATCTTGTCTGCGGTAAATATAGGTGTATAAACTAAAGGTTGTGTCAGTGTCTCTGCCTTCATTTGGATACCAGTTACACAATTCCTTGACAGGGAGGGGGAGAAGAGAGAGGGGAGGAGAAGCAGGGGGAGAGGGGAGGGAAGGGAAGGAAAGGAAGATGGGGAAAAAAAGAAAAGAAAAGAAAGACATGAGGAAGGGAAAGAAAGGAAAGCAAGGGAAGGGCATAAATAGATGAGAATGGGGAGGGAAGGGAAAGAAAGGGAAATGGGGAAAGGGAAGGAAATGAAAGGAGAAAGGGAAGGGAAATGGGGAAAGAAAAGGAAGGAAGGAAGGAAAAGGAAATGGGGAAAGGAAAGGAAAGGGAGATGGGGAAAGGGAAGGAAATGAAAGGAGGAAGGAAAGGGAAATGGGGAAAGGGAAGGAAATGAAAGGAGAAAGGAAAGGGAAATGGGGAAAGGAAAGGAAGGAAGGAAAAGGAAATGGGGAAAGGAAAGGGAGATGGGGAAAGGGAAAGAAATGAAAGGAGGAAGGAAAGGGAGATGGGGAAAGGGAAAGAAATGAAAGGAAGAAGGAAAGTGAAATGGGGAAAGGGAAGGAAATGAAAGGAGGAAGGAAAGGGAAATGGAGAAAGGAAAGGAACCAGATATAATTGTGCAAACATACACAGAGACACACATACACACACACAAAGACATCTATCATCTCAAGCAGAAGTTCAAGCATTCCAAATACCTATATTTAACATTTCTCTCCAGCATGACATTTGTAAAGACTGAATTTCTCCTTAGAAACGTTAAGATGGATAATACATGCTGATCACATTTGAATGAACTGATCCTTCACTGTAGGGTTGTTCAAATCTCGTTTTCACTGTATTAATTTATGAGCCAGGGCAATTTTCCACACATTGAAATATCACAGATCCAAGGACAGATGTATTTTAGTTTCCCACTATTTGGGCTCACAGGCATTGAACCAGAAGAACTGAATCAATTTCTTATGCAGCCTCCATTTTTATGGCCAGTCCATCCACTGCAGGATCCAATAGGAAATATTGTTGGAGATTTTCCAAGTTCAGACAAAGCAACTGAACTCTGTAATTGATTCAGCAAAAAAACGGCCTAGGATTTTAGATACACACACATGGTTTGTTTTAATTATGGCTTGTTGAAAAAAACCAAAGTGGCTTCTTTTTAATAGACAATGTCAGAACTAAGCCCAACCCTATTATGCAGAATAAGTGAAACCAGCCAACGAGTTGGTTCAATTTTTCTACAGGAAAACAGTTCATATAACTAGAGAGAATTATTATATAGGTAGTCCTTGACTTACGACCACAACCTAGCCCAAAATTTCCATTGCTAAGCAAGACAATTGTTATTAATAATAATAATAAAGTTGGAAGGGACCTTGGAGGTCATCGAGTCCAACCCCGAGTTTTGCCTCTTTTTATGATTTTTTTTGCCCCAGTTGTTAAGCAAATCTCTGCAGTTGTTAAATGAATCATGTCATTAAGCGAATCTGGCTTCTCATGTTGACTTTGATTGTCAGAAGCCGGCTGGCAATGTTACAAATGGTGATTCACATGACCCCGGGGCATGCAACTGTCATAAATACATGCCAGTTGCCAAGTGCCCAAATTTTGATCACATGACCTGGGGATGCTACTATGGTCATAAATGTAAAAACTGGTCATAGGTAACTTTTTTTCAGTGCAATTGTAAGTTTGAACAATCACTAAACAAAATGGTTTTAAGTCAACGACTCTCTGTATTTCCTTTTCATCCTTCCCTTTCTAAAGTGCTAAACCTCAGTTTTCAATAGATCTTATAAAACTTGCTTTCTTCACCCATCGGCCTGGTTTTCTGTCTTCTGTTTGCTTTGGCAAAATGGTATAGTATCACCTTCCGATTTACCTGTGAGTGCACCATACACAACCGCTCAAAAGTTTAATTTAATCTCATAATACATAGCTGGGTGTGATTAGGTTAAAGACACTGAGCTTGCCAATTGGAAAGTTGACAGCCTGGATTCCAGTCCCGAGCACTGCAAGACGGGTTGAGCTCCCATTACTTGCCCCAGCTCCTGTCAACCTTTTCAGTTTGAAAGCATGGAAATGTGAGTAGATAAACAGGCACCAC
>NW_015402653.1:0-1444 GCF_001527695.2 Protobothrops mucrosquamatus
ATACCATTTTGGACAAATGGCTGTCCAGTCTCTTCTTAAAAACTTCCAGTGTTGGAGCATTCACCACTTCTGGAGGCAGGTTGTTCCACTGGTTAATTGTTCTAACTGTCAGGAAGTTTCTCCTTAGTTCTAGGTTGCTTCTCTCCTTGATTAGTTTCCACCCGTTGCTTCTTGTCCTGCCTTCAGGCGCTTTGGAGAACAGCTTGACTCCCTCTTCTTTGTGGGCAGCCCCTGAGATATTGGAACACTGCTATCATGTCCCCCCTTGTTCTTCTCTTCGTTAAACTAGACATACCCAATTCTAGCAACTGTTCCTTATATGTTTTAGCCTCCAGTCCCCTAATCATCTTTGTTGCTCTTCTCTGCACTCTTTAATCTTTTGATTAAAGAGCTGCTTTTGATCCAGCATATGTCCAAGAATGCAGAAATGTAAACTGTATAGTTAAGGGGGCTTGAACCCAGGTTCCTGAGAACAACCAAACCTTACCCACATAAGCTATGATTCCATTCTCGTCCTGAAGGAAGAACTCATCCCGCTGAAATTTCATTTTACCTCCAGGTGAGGTTCAAACAAATAAAAACACCATATATGTTCTCATATGTCTACCTGCATTGGTAACAACAACAACAAAATAACAACATTCTTATTTCAGAAGCTGGTCGTGTGTCACCATCTTGGTTCCTCCTTTTCCAGCAAGATTTTTTTTTTTTAATTCTGGCATGCTGTGAATTTATCGCAGCATTCAGTTCCCTTGTGCTTGATTCTTTTGCACTGTGATTCTTTTATTTAGGTATTATTGGCAGGAATAGCATAATAAATGTGGGCTTAAACCTGTCTGGAATAATCTATGACTGAAATAAGGTTGCATTTTGGAGAGGGGTGACAGCAGCTTTTTAAGTTTTCCAAGAAGCCCTTAAGCAAATGGTAACTAACAGCAGTAATATTCTCCCCTGAAAGGCAAAGAATTTCATTTCGCTGCCTGGATTTGGTAGACGGTGTCTGTGTAATATATTGTAGATATCTGACTTTTGTTAAACATTCTTTTTTTTTTTAAAAAAGGAAGTTCTTGGCTATCTTATTGTTTTGTAAAGACCATCAATGTGGATCGTGATTTAACCAGACTAAAAATTCCCTTGAAGCCTGGCCTTTTCAGTTTTTTCTTTTTTTTTTACCATTTACAAATGGTTTTCAATGTTTAATGCTAAAGACTGGTAGGAAAAGGGAAAAATATTTCAAATGACTCAGAAATAGGGCAGCTAAAAATGCTTGGGGGACACTTTTTAAATGATGCTGTCGCTTCAATTTCTGGGCTCCTGGGGAACAGGTTGCTAATACAAGCTGTCAAATACGGAAGGTAAAACCATTTTTTAAAAATAATTTGTGTTAGGTTGTTAATGAATATTCTGCCCCAAAGGGTGTCTAATTGGTGTCAGTGTCTCACAC
>NW_015402653.1:9724-13393 GCF_001527695.2 Protobothrops mucrosquamatus
GGGGTTTTTTTGTTTTTTGATGTATTTTGTTTGTATCTGTTTTAATATGCTGTGCACCGCCCTGAGTCCTACGGGAGAAGGGCGGTATATAAATTAAATTATTATTATTATTATTATTATTATTATTATTATTATTATTATTATTATTATTATTATTATTATTATTATTATTATTATTATTATTATTATTATTATTATTTGTCTGTCTTTTGACTTTAACAATTTGCTCATCAGCCAATTATTGAATTTAGAAATGAATTTCCAAGTAGCCCCTTCTCCAAGAGAGATAGTCTGCTAAGAAGTATGAAATCTAAATAAATAAATAGTTTCTTTGGATTTTGATAGATGAGGGTTGTAAACTATAGGGGTTTTCTTTGCTCCATCCTTTTCCCATTTCGATCCTTGTGAGTTATTTTCCTCATATAGCTAAATATTTTATTAGATGGTATCAGGATAGAAAATATATGCTATGATTCTTGTTACAAATCTAACATTTCCTAGGAGTTAGGCAAATATGAAAAATTTTCTTGCCTGTAAAAAGTTAAAAGAGAGGAAGATGATCTTCCTGGATGATGATGATGATGATGATGATGATGATGGTGGTAATGATAACAGGGTCAACTCCTAGCAACCACATAGAGAGACTGTCTCCAGAATGTTCTATAAACCTGACTTTTGAAGTCTCTCAGTGATGAATTTATTATTGTTCTAATTAAGTCCATCCATCTTGCGGGACATCATTCTCTTTTTTTTCCACTTTTTCTTGCATGAAGACTCTCCTAAAGTATTTTGTTGTTGTTGTTGAATAGAGTCCACTTCACCATTACAGTGTCCACTTTGTATTCGAGTTCTATAATACAAAATGAAAAGTCCAGGAGTAGTTGGAAAATGCTCTCTATATTGAATAGAAATAAACATTCTAATGGGTGTGTGTACCAGGAACACATTGTCTACACTCAAAATCAAGAGAGAGAAGCTTGTAAGTGGGATAGAAATACAAAATAATCCCCCTTAGCCATCATATAATATAAGTACAATTTGAAGGTTGCATACCTAGTCAGTCCCTTGGACATTTGTTGATAAAAATGTGATAAGTCATTGAAAGAAATGTAGGAATAGTCTCCTATAATCAAGCTTTAGGGAGACAAAAGAGGTCAAAACTGAGAAGAGATCTAGCGGAAATAAATAAATCAGCAGACAGGAAATCAATGTTAAATGCAACGTTTACCAAAAGTCTTCCAAAGGTCGTATCTAAGCCAGAAAAAAAAAGTTTAATTAAAGATAGTGATGCCTTTATATATACAAGCAATAAACATGGCTGACACTTTGAGCTCAGCTTTACGATTTGAGGAATTGAAACATCTGTCGTAGTCTGCTAGAAACCTCAAAGCCAAGCCCTGCCCACCCTAGGCTAGTTGTTAGTTAAGGACCTGAAAAAATTATAACCCTGTTTTTTATTTACTCTTTAGGAAAATCCGTGTGTTCTTTACCTAGACGAACTAGCAGGAGGCATTTTTGAGATAGAAAACCTTGCTTGAGATGACAGGAATGAGGAAAGAACAATAAGTGTGGTTTGAAAGACATTCACAAGAACAGAATAGATGAAGGTGAGGAGATGCCTGCTAATCCCCTACACCCTATGTTTGAAATATTCAAAATTTGTGATAGTGATTCCAGAACAATGGTGGGATTCAGCCACTTCGCACCTGTTAGACAGAACCGGTAGCTAATTTTTTGTTGCCCAGGCCCAGAATGGACTTCCGGAAGCGGCATCCACACAGAGAACCGGTTGTTCACATATTTGAATCCCACCACTGCTCCAGAAGTAGCTCTGGGATGACATTTTCAGGATTTCTGGAAGTGGTGTACCAATACAATAAATAAATGAGGTATTTGACGGGGATATTCTTTGAATACATTATCTTTCAAATTCTCCCTCTCCTGCTCTTCAATAAAATCCTTATTTTCCAATAGCAATGGAAAGTTTTCCTTCAAAAAAGCTGGGAAATGATATTACATCTCTGCTTTGAAATGAGAACCAAACTGCCAGCATAGAACTGCATTGCTGTTCTTGGCCCTACATGGGAGAGAAGCATGGAAGAAAGAAAAAAAGTCGGATAAAACATGGAAAATGAATTTGGAAGGCTGGGGCTGGGAGAGATGTGTCACAATTACAAGTAGCAGTAAATCAACATCATTGATTGAAAACCCGTCTCTCTGAATTTTAGCACCAGAGAATGAGATGATTAAATATACAGACTTGGATAATAAAGAGATTGAAATGGGATTTTTTCTCAAAATTGCATTTAGACCTATTGCCATCAGGTTTCCTATATTTTAAGCAGGGGAAAGAAATGAACTTGTGTGAACCCTGTCCTTGGTGCTGAACGACATGAAATTAGCAATTACACTGAAAGGCAAGGAAGACTGATCCAGGGAACGAAATGAAAAAAGGTTGATGAACTAGCCAGGCTGAGCTCCTAGATCTTAGCACTACATTAAAAAAAAAATACATTATATCTGCACAGGTGTGGCACAAGCAGCATAGTGGCACAAGCAGCAGATGAATACTTAGTACAGTATTTCTAAGGATGCTCTAGACTAGGTCCTACCTTGGATTTTTTTCCCCCAACCATTTCCTGGGAATAGAAAAATGGACCACATTAGTAACTGATGCCGCCTGCAAATGCTGCTACTGCCAAAGTTTCTGTGGATGCTGAAATAAACCCATTGAATTAAAAAGGGGCATTATGTCCTGTTAAGGGACATATCTGTTGGGTTATTCTGCTCGGTCCTTAAGGTAACCCCCCTTTTAAATATATATAAAATTGACATCTGGAATGTGCGTAGACACGAGTATGTGTTGACGGAATTTGTCCGGCTCTCATATGCATTTATTAGACACTATCTTACTTTTATTTACATGTCTGCTTAGCTCACTGTAGTCTCAAAATCTGCCCAATAATTCCCCCCCCCCCAGCATGATCCTCTCTCTTCTATGGGCAAACTATATCAGAGCCATGTTGGTGCAGTGGTTAGAATGCAGCACTTCTCTGTACTCTTTCTAGTCTCAACATCTTTTTTACATCATGGTGACACCCAGGCATGTAAATGGAGGTGCAGAGTAGATTTTAAAAAAAATAAAATAAAAACAGCTCTGTGACATTCCATTTTGTTGAGGTTTTACATTTGAAATTACTTCGACCTTGATTACAGCAGAACACAGTGACATTTTTTTGCTAGAAAAAATTGTAATGGATTGCTCTGAAAATACAAATGACAGCTGGCTTGAAATGCCATCCAAAAAGGACTATTTCATTTTGAACTCTTTTTTTTCTCATTTGGTGCAAGGAGATGGGAGTCAGTTAATCTAGGCCATTTACAGAGCACCTGTAATCTGAGCTTAATCAATTTTCTAGGGATGGAGGCTTTTAAATCTATCGTTGAAGTTTGAGTTGATGAATGTGCCGGTCGATACCGTGAAAGTGCAACATTTGGATTCTGTTGGCAATAATTTATTGTAACTTTGTAGGCAGGATTATGAATGATTGATTGAAAAGCTATTCAAGGGCACTTTCAGGCAGATAGGATGAGCTTCAACTCATTCGGTGGTGAAAGCAAATCAGTCACGACTCTTTGATGAGTTCATCTGTGTGGCTTAACACCTTT
>NW_015402654.1:0-3669 GCF_001527695.2 Protobothrops mucrosquamatus
AAATACGAGTCGTTTGCCAAACGTCTGAATTTTGACCACCGGGATGGCTGCAGCAGTCATAAGTGTAAAAAACGGTCACAAGTCCCTTTGTTTGCAGTTCCGACATAACTTTGAACAGTCGCTAAATGAACCGCTGTAAGTCAAGGACTGCCTGTGTCGGTTAAACGATTTTCACATCATAAACACTTTGGAGATGGACAAATAATCTGCAGCTTCTTGACAGGCTTGATGTGTTGAAGAATTTGGGGGCTTCTGGGGTAGAATAACTTTGCGCAATTAGGACTGTGGCACTCAGACTGAATTTGCGTGTGTGGGTCTGGATGCTCGGCTGATTCTGCAGTTGCGGTGTGTCACCCTTTCCATTGATTGGTGACCTACTGGATTCGGGTTTGTGTGTGTGTGTGTTTGACGGCGTGCCATCTATTGTGCTGAAGCCGAGACAGGTAGACGTGTGACTGGATTTGTGCATTCAGCTCAGCTATTGAATTGTGTAGAATGGACTAGAAATTTGCCAGGCTTGTCGTTTGTCTTTCTGTGATGCGTTTTACCTGCATACGGAGGAGCGATTTGTTACTGGATTGCTTGTCCTTTTGCAGGGCACGTAAAACTTTGCTTTTTAACTCTTGTGATTGCAATACCTCGCTGCACAAAAAAAAGAAAAAAAAAGAAATTCAAATTTAACCGCTCAGCTCTTTTTTCAAGCACCCTGACCCTTCTTTAGGGTGTTTAACTTATTTATAAACATTGTTGTTTTTTTAATATCGCTTTCCTCATTAAAAGAATTGCAAACTCTGGTGTATTCTTACATAGATTTGTCCTCCTTCTCATTTTTATTTGATTTAAAAAAAATAATGCAATATTTGTGCATTCAGTCTCTTCTCCAGAAAGATAACTTTTAATAAAATATGAACTAAGGCAGAGGTCCCCAACCTGTAGGCCGCAGCCCATTGCCACCGGGCCGCGGAACCCCGACTCGCGCTAGCGCTAGCGCCGCTACGAAAATGTGGCGCCGCACGGCGAAAATGGGGCGGTGCCAGTGTCCACGTGGCAAAAACGGGGCAGTGCTAGCGAGTGTCACGTGGACCTTAGCACCACCCCATTTGTGTCACACGTGTTCGCGGCCCCGTTTGTGTGCACACCCACGTGTAAAGTGCTTTCCCCCTCCCTTTTGCTCCAGTCTGCCAACCGAGAAAGATTGCAGACCTCTGAATTAAGTAGGTATAAATAGGAACTGTCAAGTGTCCCCTTCACCGAGATACAGATCCTAGAGACCTTGGTTAACTTCCAGGAGTTGGCCACTTTCTGATGTCCTCAAATTTCCTTGGATAGCAGGGTCTTCCCAAAAGGCATACGGGCAAGGCGGACCCTGCTTAGATGTGGGGCATCCAGGTGCTACCTTGCAGATGGCTGGAGTCCATCCTGGAGACCTTATTCTTTAATTTTCTTTCTTTTCTTTTTTTTTAACATGTTTATTTTATTAGCTTATAGTACTGTATAAAATGCAGGGATACAAAAGCAAGTCGTAGGAAGCAAAGGGAAAGAGGGGGAAATAACCATATCCTGTAAGTCTCTCTCTCTCTCTTTCTCTTTCTTTCTCTGTCTTTCTCTTTCTCTCCATCTCTTTCTTTCTCTGTCTCTTTCTCTTTGTCTCCGTTTCTTTCTTTCTTTCTCTCTCTCTTTCCTTCCTTTCTTACTTCCCTGCCTCTTTCTTTCTTTCTTTCTTTCTTTCTTTCTTTCTTTCTTTCTTTCTTTCTTTCTTTCTTTTTCTTTCTTTCTTTCGTCTCTCTCTCCCCCTCCCTTCCTTTCTTCCTTCCTTTCTTTTTTTCTGTCTCTATCTTTCTCTTCCTCTTCCTCTCTTTCTGTCTCCCTCTTTCTTTCTTTCTTTCTCTCTCTTTCTCTCTTTTTCTCTTTTTCTGTTTCTCTCTTTCTCTTTTTCTGTTTTTCTGTTTTTCTCTGTTTTTCTCTTTCTCTTTCTTTCTCTCTTTCTTTCTCTTTCTGTTTCTCTTTCTCTTTCTCTCTCTCTCTCCTCTCAAAATATAGAATTGTGTTAGGGTGGGGAAAACCCTGGGTTTTTTTTATTGTTGTTGTTGTTGCTGGTTTGTTTTTTTTTTTAAACCACCCAACTTGTTTGTCTTGTTTGATTTTATTTCTGCCTGTCACAATCTTAGCTCCGCCGCCCAGGATGTGTTCACCAGCATGGGGTGTGTTGCTTTTCTTTTTTCTTTTTTTTAAAATAATAAACACAAAGCAAGGCGTGACGATCTTCAGCAGGGAGGCGTTCCGCTGAATAGACAAGCGCATGAGAAGTCATAATCTAATATCGGAGTTTCCCGATGCCGGGTTATTTTTAGCCACCCTCGTTCCACCAGTTGAAGAACAATGTAGAACATGCCAGGCGCAGCGATGTGGGGCCGATTTCTCCTCCTGTACATTGCCCCAGAGAAGAGCAACCGGGTGATGGTCGTTTCCAAAACTGCAGGAACAGGAATGCTGCTGTTTGCTCAGCTAATTCAGTCTAATGGTTAAGAAACCAGGAGACGGTGAGTTCTAGTTCCCTACTTAGGCATGAAAGCCGGCTGGGTGACTTTGGGCCAATCACCAGGAGATTGTGAGTTCTAGTTTCACCTTAGCCATGAAAACTGGCTGGGTGACTTTGGGCCTGTCACCAGGAGACGGTGAATTCTAGTTCCCCACTTAGGCATGAAAGCCAGCTGGGTGACTTTGGGCCAATCAACAGGAGATTGTGAGTTCTAGTTCCATCTTAGGTATGAAAACTGGCTGGGTGACTTTGGGCCAGTCACCAGGAGATTGTGAGTTCTAGTTCCACCTTAGCCATGAAAACTGGCTGGGTGACTTTGGGCCAGTCACCAGGAGACGGTGAATTCCAGTTCCCCACTTAGGCATGAAAGCCGGCTGGGTGACTTTGGGCCAATCACCAGGAGATTGTGAGTTCTAGTTCCACCTTAGCCATGAAAACCGGCTGGGTGACTTTGGGCCAATCACCAGGAGGCTGTGAGTTCTAGTTCCCCACTTAGGCATGAAAACTGGCTGGGTGACTTTGGGCCAATCACCAGGAGGCTGTGAGTTCTAGTCCCGCTTTAGCCATGAAAGCTAGCTAGGTGACTTTGTGCCAATTAGTAGGAGGCTCTGAGTTCTAGTTCCACCTTAGGTATGAAAATTGGCCAGTTGGTATCCATCCATCCTTTCTTTCTTTCTTTCTTTCTTTCTTTCTCTTTCTTTCTTTCTTTCTTTCTTTCTTTCTTTCTTTCTTTCTTTCTTTCTTTCTTTCTTTCTTTCTTTCTTTCCTTCCTTCCTTCCTTCCTTCCTTCCTTCCTTCCTTCCTTCCTTCCTTCTTCATTTAAAAAATATAAATCAATAAAATTTGGGAAAATTGGCCAGTTGGTGTCCTTTGGTGCAAGGCTTCCATCACGACTTTCAGGGAGCCGAAGTCCAGCCCATTTGCAAGAAATCCCCCCCCAATTGAGAAGGCTGGGGTGTCATAGAGTAGACACTCTTGGGTTACAACCTGACTCGGTTTCCCTAATCCATCCTGACCTTTTGAGAGTAATCTCTCCGGTCCTGCCCCTTGGTTGGCTCCAATGGGCGATATCATTCCATTTTGGAGCATTTTGAGGTTCCGGTTACATGAAATACATCCGTCCCCCCCCC
>NW_015402655.1:0-1098 GCF_001527695.2 Protobothrops mucrosquamatus
CAAGTATGAATTCTTTTCCCACCTTCTAAACGGTGTTTTTGGGCAAAACTGGCTACACCTGATAGTAGAGTAGAATAGAATAATAACTTTTGTTGTCACTTTCAATGTACACTAATCGGCGTACATCAAAATGACATTTTGTTGCATTCAGCTCTCAAAGGATCACTATCTCCCATATACACTATGTAAATATGACATAAATAAATAAATAAATAAATAAATAAATATAGAATTATGTATATACCCACATATATTATACGACACAAAAAAACAACACCGTCTAGTTCAGGTTACATATACATGTGTATGGCGAGAAAAATGATTCCTACTAGGTTACCTAGGAACAAAGCTATTACACAATCGGGTAGTCCTGCTATAAATACTTCGAAACCTCCTCCCAGAGGGGAGCAACAGAAACAGACCATGAAGTGGGCATGTGGGGTCTCTAACAATGCTTTGAGCTCTAAGGACATAGCGCTTACAAGCAGCATCCTGAATACCAGGGAGCGAGCGTCCTATGATCTTCTTGGCTGTCCTCACCACCCTCTGTATGGACTTTCTATCTGAGGCACGGCTGCCACCAAACTACACAATGATGCAGTTTGTTAAAATGCTCTCCATCATGCCTCTGTAAAAAGTGGCCAGGACAGAAGGAGAAAGATGTGCTCTCCTCATCTGACACAGGAAATGCAGACACTGGTTTGCATGCTTCACTAAGGATGAGGTGTGGAGAGACCAATTCAGATTTTTACTTATCTGCACCCCCAGATACTTAATACTGTTGACCTACCTCTACAGCTGGATCCTTGATACTGAATGGAGTATGACTCTGCCGGCTCTTTCTAAAATCAGTAACATACAAACTACTAATCAGTAATATAGTGGTGCATTCCAGATCTTTGAGGGTGCCTTCAAATCAATCTTAATGCATCGTGGCTACGTGTCCCTGGGGTTTTCCAGGGAATATTTTCAGAAGTTGCTTGCCCTTGCCTTCTTCCTGGATTGAGAGAGAGGGACTCAGCCAAAATCATCCAATTGGTTTGATGGACTGTGAGTTCTCCTCTCCAGACTCACAGTCGCTTGCTTTCTGTTTTACAG
>NW_015402655.1:10160-13828 GCF_001527695.2 Protobothrops mucrosquamatus
TAGGAAGCCTTGAGGTCCCTTCCAACCCAAAGATTCTATGTTTTTAATTCTTTTACTTATTGAAGAAACAGTCCTTAAAAAAAGGAAAAAGCAAGAAGTGTGAAGAAGGGGAGGGGAAGAAACAAAAGGCTGCTGCAGTAAAATAAGACATTAAGATTGAACCTCAACTTGTTACATTTCTACAGTAGTATATATATATCAACAGATCAGTCTAATCAATAAAATCCAAAATCATAGTATCATTTTTTCCACCTCAAGCATAAAGTCCAGAAGCAGTTTCCAAACAGAAACAAAAGTACATACAGTATGTTCTTTTATTTTATCAAAACAGCCATCTGTGCTAATTCCATCAGTTTTTGTAACCATTCATCCATGGTGGGAATCGAAGCTTCCTTCTATTTTTGTACATAGAACAGTCTTGCTGTCGTCACCATATGTAAAATCATAGTTCCATTTTTTCCCCACAATTCTCTTTCCATTAGGACCAGAAGGAAAGCTTCTGGTTTAATCTTTATGTTCACTTTAAGAATTTTCTGCATTAATGTATGAATCCCGTTCCAATATTTCTTTGCTTTTTGACATGTCCAGCATAAATGATAAAAAGTCCATTCTTTGCATTTACATTTCCAACGTTCATTTGAAATACCTCCGTACGTTCTCGATAACTTATCTGGTGTTAAATGCCAGCGATACATCATCTTGTAAAAATTTTCTTTTAAGTTATAGTTTAATGTAAATCTTAAGCCTTTTACCCACACCTTCTCCCATTGTTCAACCATCACATTATACCCACTGGATCATACAGTGTTTTACATGTTCATTTTTCCAGATTCAATTTTAATGACCTTTTATAGACTTTGGCAATCATATGAACATCACTCCCGCCTGTTAAAATTTCCAATTCATTTTTTAGCAAACTCAAACACATGGCTTTTTTGTTGTTGTTGTTAGTTGCGAAGTCGTGTCCGACCCATTGTGACGCCATGGACAACGTTCCTCTAGACCTTCCTGTCCTCTACCGTCTTCTGGAGTCCATTGAAGCTCCTGCCTGCTGCTTCAGTGACTCCATCCAGCCCCCTCCTTCTCTGTTGTCCCCTTCTTCTCTTGCCCTCCATCTTTCCCAGCATCAGGCTCTTCTCCAGTGAGTCTTTCCTTCTCATTAGGTGGCCAAAGTACTTGAGTTTCAACTTCAGGATCTGGCCTTCTAAAGAGCAGTCGGGGTTGATCTCCTCTAGGACTGACCGGTTGGATTGCCTTGCAGTCCAGGGGACTCACAGGAGTCTTCTCCAGCACCAGAGTTCAAAGGCCTCCATTCTTTGGCGCTCAGCCTTTCTTATGGACCAACTTTCATAGCCATACATTGCAACTGGGAAAACCATGGCCTTGACTACACACACTTTTGTTGGCAGGGTGACGTCTCTGCTTTTTAGTATGCTGTCTAGATTTGCCATTTTTTTAAATCTAGTTTAAATCTTTCCTTCCTTTGTAGGTAGGTAAACCAATGGCAAACGTGACCTATTCATTCTAGTTCTTGTCCTCCCTTGCTATTTGCTTTCGTATTTTCATATTTTATGTTATAAATGAATAAAATTATATTTAAAAAAAAAATAGGAGAAGCAAGAAAGAGTTAAGTTTATTCTGTCTCTTTGCCTTCTTTTGGCATTAGTCAGTATCAAGTTAGAGAAGAAGATGCTATGCTTAGCAGTAGTGATCCTAATGTTTCGCAACCAGATGGTTTGGCTGAAGGAGAAGCTGTGGGCAGCTGGAGAATGAAATGGTAGAAATGTCTCCCCAGGATCTTAATTACCACGTTGAGTCAATGCTTCTAAAAAACATCATCTCACAGGGCGTACAAGACCCAAACTCAGTGTGGGAGGAGATATCTTGACACTTCATTTTCCAGAAGCTTTCTTTCCACGGGCATGCGGCCACCCCACAAAAGAGAGAAATCAACACACACACACACACACACACACACACACACACACAAAATGCTGCTTCCTTTAAGGTGACTTAAAGGAAAACTACATCTTAGGAGAAGTGTCAAATGTTTTGCAACCCATAATGCAGGTGGGACTCCTCTTTGTGGGATGTTTTCAAATAAAGACTGATTAGCCATCTGTCTAGGATGGGTCAAAGTCTAGTCTAGTGAAAAGAAGGACTAGGGGAGATATGATAGCAGGGTTCCAGTATTTGAGGGACTGTTGCAATGATGAGGGGGGCAAACTATTTACCGAAGCACCTGAAGGCAGGACAAGAAGCAACAGATGGAAACTACTCAAGGAGAGAAGCAATCTAGAAGTAAGGAGAAATTTCCTAATGGTGAGAACAAGGTATTGCCTTCAGAAGTTGTGGGTGCCCCATCATCGGAGGTTTTCAAGAAGAGACAGGACAGCCACCTGTCCGAAATGGTATAGACTAGGGGTAGGCAACCTTGGCTCTTTTATGACCCATGGACCTCAACTCCCAGAATTCCTGAGCCAGCATGGGGGAACTATGGCCCCTTCATGACTCGTGGACTTCAACTCCCAGAATTCCTGAGCCAACATAGCTCAGCTTGGAAATTCTCCCTTTCCCCTCAGCATAGCTGGCTCAGGAATTCTGGGAGTTGAAGTCCACGAGTCATAAAAGAGCCAAGGTTGCCTACCCCTGGTATAGACTATAGATTCTCCTGTTCATGGAGGGAGTTGGACTAGATGACCTCCAAGCTCCCTTACAACTTTGTTAGACTATGTTCTTAGTTGGATTCCTGCATAGAACATGGGCTTAGTGTTGCTGGTCTTAAGGCCTCCTCTCCGTCTTGAACACAGAACCAATGACTCAGAGAGTTGGTGGGTCTACTTTATTCATTTATGTCTGAGGACATCTATTTATTTCAATCAACTGCCACAAAATCACCAGATGTTCATGGCATGTAAACGTAATGAATACCTCAAGTCACAATAAGCGGCCATTTTGATTCCCACAAGTGCTCCAGAAATAGGTGAGATCAATGCCTTGAAAAAATGTAAAACTATGAATTTGATTCAACAGATTTGTTAAAGGAGTCTGGTATAGATGTGTAAGTGATGATATGGTAACAGGCCGATGCTATTTTATGAGATGGATAAAAAAACAACAGCCATGTGCAAATTCCTCAGTAATCTTTCAAAAGAACAGGCAATCTCCAGAATCAACAAAGCCATTACTAGGAAAATGAAAAGTCTTTGCTAAAATGAGCTAAAAGATAAGCTGAGAAATAAATTGCAAATGTACAGTATAACCCAGTTGCTGAAATTCTATAACTTAATCCCATTCCTTTTGCTAAATCTGGATCGATCAAGAAGAGTCTAAGAGTTGTTAGTTGAGTCAACCACCAAGAGTATGATAGTTTTAGTCCAAGCTAGATTCTAGGAATAACACAAATGCTGGACTATCTATTATGAGTCATCCATAATTGTTTAAGATGGGTGGTCATAGCAATATTTTAAATAAGTAGATAATAATCCAAGAATTGTATTCCTTTGTTTATTTGTAGTCATTTAGACTAATTTTTACAGCAGTGTTTTATTCTGCTTTTTATTTTTATAAATAACTCAAGGCAGCCAACATACCTAATATTCTTTCCTCCTCTCTCTCTCTCTCTCTCTCTCTCTCTCTCTCTCTCTCTCTCTCTCTCTCTCTCTCTC
>NW_015402656.1:0-3668 GCF_001527695.2 Protobothrops mucrosquamatus
TGGGAGGAGGCTTCGTGGTATCCGAAGCAGAACATCCAGATTCAGCCAGAGTTTCATTCCATACAGCATTAACCTTGCGAACTCTCAAGCTTCCTCCTTCCGTTATATATTCAAGATGGACAATATTTAATATTTATTGCTACGTATATGTAGGGATGTGGGTCTATACATATGTTGTTCATAGTATGTTTAGGTGTGTCATGTATGTGTTTCACTTTGAGAGCGGGCAACTAAATTTCATTTTTGATGTGTGCCATTGTTCCCACAGAATAAAAATGACAATAAAGGTTATCTTATCTTATCTAATCTGGACATTACAGACAAAGCACAACTCAAAACCATTTAAGTGCCAAAGGGATGGGTTGTTCATAAAGGCTGAGCAGAAATGCAGATCTTGTTCCTGCTGATGAATTTAATTGAGTTAAACCCTAAAAAAACAATTTTATCAGGTGTTAAATTAATTAGATGTGTAGAACCTCAGAAGAATGAACAGATTATTAATAAAAGTTGTAGATATCTCCTAAATATAGATGCTCTGTTGCCCTGGGCAAGGCTTTTCTCTAGTGAGCCAAGAGTATTATGGCTGACATATTTACAAACCTGATTATACAGTATCAAATGTGTCTGCCAAAATTTCTTTCTGAATGTATGAAATAACTACTCTTGTTCTGCAAATAGGCAAGATAGCAGCCTCATAGAGGGCAATTATTGCTACATGTAAGAAAAACTCAGTAGTACCAGATTATAGTGATAACTTTCTCTTGCTATCATAAAGTTTTGTATTTATTGGCTTGGATCCAGGTGACTTTATCACTTCCTCCTTCACCAGCAGCCTTCTGTGCCAGAATCCTCTAGTACAGCATGAAAGGTAATCTGAGGATATAGACGTTGCCTGCTCACTGTGTCATGCTAGCTTCACTGAAGGATATTACATATACTGGAAGCTGTGCCAGGCTGATCGAAATGCTTGTTTGCAGTTTCTAGTTGGGAAATATTCTTCAAATCCTGGATTGTGAGCAGATTGGGGCTCTGCTCACTGTCACTCATGACCTAATCCTCTCCCATTTGGATTCTGTAAATGTGTTCTACATGGGCTGCCATTGAAGAATATCCAGAAGCTTAGGCTGGTACAAAATGCAGTAGTGCAGCAGTTATGTGTGCCCTTAGAACAGCATGTCTCGCACCTCTGCTGCACAAGCTACATTTTGCCAGGCTGTGAGGTTTCAACTTTGCTTCTGGGTCCAATTCAAGGTGCTGGTTTTAATTTTTAAAGCCCTTTATAACTCAGGACTGGGTTATCTGGCCTCTCCCTGTTTATAACTGCCTGCTCTATCAGATCTAGCAGAAAAAGCATGCTGTGGATTCCATCTGTCAAGGAACTATATTTAGCAGGCTCCAGGAGTTGGGCCTTCTCTGCCATGGTGCCCGCCTTATGCAATCTTCTCCTCCCAGAAATGAGGTTAGCTCCATCCCTCTTAACATTCTCCAAGTCTCCCAAGACCTGGCTTTGCCATGAAGCCTGAGGGTCCCACGGGACCAGGGATCTTTTGCAATGGCTCCCTTATTGTGGCTAACGCCATCCTTTCTTGCTCCTCTGTTTTTTTTTAATAGTTTCTTTCTTTTTTTTTTTTTTTTTTTTTTTTTTTTTTTTTTTTTTTTTTTTTTTTTTTTTTTTTTTTTTTTTTTTTTTTTTTTTTTTTTTTTTTTTTTTTTTTTTTTTTTTTTTTTTTTTTTTTTTACTAAGAAGGGTTTTTATATATTTATTGGTTTTTTTTTAATTAGCTGTTGTATGCCACCCAGAATTATGCCCTGTGAAGTGGGCATAATACAAATGTGAGAAATACATAAAAATAAAATAAAAATGCACATAACTAGGAATGAAAAACAATGCAAATCAAGCGAGAGTTCAATTTAATTGAGACTGTATCAGCATCAAGATGACCTCGACTGACTTCACAGAACTAGGCAAGACTGGCACAGATTTTAACTGGATAGAGAGCATGAAAAGTTTCTAAGTTTGTAAGCAAGATTGGGAAGTAGGAGAAAGCCTACTGCAAGACATTGCTGTCTTTTTCAAGATGGATATTTCACTTGGTTATTTTAATGTTCAACAAGCTGGACGCAAATTTTGGTGTCCCACCAAAGATTCTTTCTAAAGCTGAATGTTCATGAGAGAGTATACTCTGTATCGTGGTAGACTTTGAACCTTGGAAATTGATCAGTTAAATTTGTTTGAATCTGGAATAGTCCTTTGGATTATAAACTATGTTTCAAGCTTTCCCTTCCCCAAACAGATCAAAGTTCAATGGTATAATTTGGATCATGTAAGTGGTAAGGAATAAGTAACTATGCTTGGCTCAAAAAGCCATATTTGTTCTCCTTTTCTTGGGCTAAATCGGGGGTAGGCAACCTTGGCTCTTTTATGACTCGTGGACTTCAACTCCCAGAATTCCTGAGCCAGCCATGCTGGCTCAGGAATTCTGGGAGTTGAAGTCCACGAGTCATAAAAGAGCCAAGGTTGCCTACCCCTGGGCTAAATAGATAAAACATGAAGGACAGAAGTCTCTGAATCAAATTGGAAAGAGCTGGAATACTTGGAGAACGTAAATACAAGTGATAACATGGAAGCCTGGAGAAAGGGGAGGCGACCAACCCATTCCTTAGCTCTCTCCCTGCCCCTTTTCTGTAGGCATTGCAAATTGCAGAAGAGAGCTCCTTTGATCTCAAGGAGAAATGGAATGGAATGTCCTCCCCTATTTGCTTCTGCTGCTGTATCCTCCCTCCTCCTGCAGGCTGGGAGTGTGAAATCACAGGAATTGCAAAGGCAGAAGAATGTTGGCATCGAGGTCAGAAAACATGTCTCTTAGGGAGTGGGAGAGGAAGAGGAAAGCTAAGGCAAATCAGAAGAAAATGGGAGATTTCAGGGCTTCGTTTACTCGCCTACCTGGCTTTCCAGAAGAGCAAGCAAGGAAAACCGTAGAAATAACAAGCAGAAAGACATCCTAATAAAATGTCATGGTGCTCATCCAAATGTTTCAAAAGGTAGCACAATTCTGGAACTACCTGCACCTGTGGAGATCGCAATTGCCTGCTAGGGTTGTACAAAGCATTAAAAAAAAGAGACACTTTGCAGAGCAGAGAAGCACAAACGAAGCATCTCGAAGGCTCCAGCGGTCGGTCCCTTTGAAAGCAGCTTCTGTTTTAGTTAAACAAAGCAGCTGTACCA
The DNA here is from genome assembly GCF_001527695.2 of Protobothrops mucrosquamatus. NCBI lineage: Eukaryota > Metazoa > Chordata > Lepidosauria > Squamata > Viperidae > Protobothrops > Protobothrops mucrosquamatus. The sequence continues at coordinate 3,227 of NW_015402656.1, forward strand.
GACACTTTTTTTGAATGATTTGGGCAGTTTTCCCCCCCAAAGGTCAAGGCTTGTGCAGCTTGAGAAAAGAGGAAGGAACTCTGAAGGGCCGAAAGGTTATTTTAAATACATAACCTGGATTGAGCAGAGATAAGATTAAGTTTTGGTAGATTTGATGAAGGAACTCTACCCTAAACCTAGGAAAGCTCAGGTATGCAGAATGCTGCTCTTCAGAAAAACTGGAAAAGATACTGCTGGAAATTCGCTCAAGTTTTAAAACTTTAACCAATACTGCCATAAAAGTGTGCTATGTTTGTAGGAATCCTGAGTGAATTGGGTAATTACACAGGTTGATTTGGCGCCAGGCCTTTGTTGCTTTTAGTTTTTTAATCTGTTTATAGTTTTAATATGATTTTATATGTTGTTTTAACTTTTGATTAGGAGCCACCCAGAATGGGGAGTT
>NW_015402657.1:0-3668 GCF_001527695.2 Protobothrops mucrosquamatus
TGGCTTTTTCAGCAAGCGGGACTGACCTAGGGTGAATTTTAAATAGGGACAATTTTAATGATTTTAATAAGACACAGCTATAAATATTTGGTTTTTAATTGGCTTTTATAGGGGAAATGTTTTGTGTTGTTTTAACATGCTGTGAGCCGCCCTGAGTCCCGTGGGGAGAAGGGCGGCATATAAGTTAATGGTAAATAAAATAAATTGTCAGACGTAAGCAATCTGATCAGAATAGCTAAAAATAATATTTGTTTTACTTTGCATTTCCACAATACTTGTTACAATTCAGACAGTCTCATTATTCTTTTCAGCTAGCATCTGTTTTGAATGAAGGGACTTATTTTTGCTTTTCCATTGTATCGGGAATCAATTCTTTAGTTCGTCCATGTGTAACAATAAAGTTATTTGGGATTGCAAAAAAAAAACAAAACAAAAACCCAACAACAACAAAAAACCCAACAACAACCCCCAAACACTGAAATGGTATGATATAAGAGGTTTGTAATATGGGATTCAAATATATATTTTTCAGGAAAAGAGATCAGAGCAAAATAGGAATTAAGAAGATCTGGCTTTTCCTTGTCATTTGTTAGCATTTCACCTCCCCCCCCCCCCGAACTGGTATCTTTTCTTTTATCTTAAATTCATCCAAAGAAGATCTTTTTTATGTTTGATATCTTGCAGCAATTATCTAATTCTGGGTTTTAGTTTTCATGACACTGGTGGTATGGCTAGCTAGGCAAACTTAATGTACTCTTCTTTCTATCTCCTATATTGTATGTGTCCATTTTATTTTTTATTCAACACTTTGTTAGTTTTCTACATAGCTACCTTACTTTTTTTTGCTGTCTTTTATTTTTTCCCCTCATTTGAGTTATCTGCACACATGCAATTCGTTTCTCCTTTTGGAGAAACTAAACCTCTCTTGTCATGACTTCTATTTATCCTTGTTCTTAGTTTATTAAGATCCATCTATATGTCTAATACAGGGGTGTCAAACTCACAACATCACGTGACGTGCCACGATGTATCGCAACTTTTTTTCCATTGCCGGCAATGGGATGGGTGTGATTTTGCCATAACGCATTCGGTGCGTGGGCCAGCAGTTTGACACCCTTGGTCTAATATATGAATTCAACTACATTGTGCTTTGGACAATGGCCACACTATAACTTAAAACTAATTTTGTACTCAATTCTGGCTACTTTGACTTTAAACCATTTAAGGCTGAGAATCCTTGTAAGGTATCCAGAGTTCAAGTTATAACATCCTCCACCTGTTGTTGTGCCCTTCCAAATTTCTGCCCCGGGAAAGCAATTGCCTATCATTTCCTTACTGTGTGCTGATGTTACTGGGCAGGTAAATATTAAAAGTATCAACATACAGTACACATACATGCAGGCACAACAATCAGCTTAATATAAAAATTCCTTACTTATTGCTCTGATGGTGTCTAATGACTTCTATTTTTACCATAAATATTGTAATAGCACAAGGTTATAATATCTGCTGCTGTATAAATAGAAGCTTGCTGGTTCAAAAACCATCAGAAACCTTTTTTTAAATGTTTTTGTTCTTCTTTTTGTCAGCCAGCTGTGTTTCCTTGGCTTTTCTAGGCTTTATTTTAAGACTTCAAGTTATTTATCAAGTCAAAGTAAGCCTAGATTGGATAGCATATTTAAATTGCAGACATGCTGCAGATGTAACGAATGTTGATTTAAATGAAGCTTTTGAAAAGTACTACATAATATTCTAATATGCAAGCTAGTTAAGTGTTGGATGGCTCAAGTGGTTTAAAAATCATACTCTGAATATTTATCAATAGTTCCTCGTTTAACTATAGAACAATCATGTACTGTTTGAAAATAATGCAGCTGCTTTAATGAGTTGCAGGCAGCTGTTGCATTTGTGCGCTTACATGTTCCAAAGCATATTTTAGAAACTGAATCAAAAACACTGGCCAGATCTTCTGGAGAGATGTATTGAATGGATTGCTTCAAATTTTTAATTTTTGGTCCTTTGTTCTTCCATTTTGGTCCAATGTTCTTCCACTTTGGTCCTTTGTTCTTCAATTTTTAAAAATGATTTAATGGAGAGGTTAATTTACTTATCAAATTTGGAGATAATACAGCATTGGATGGGATAGTTATTATCCTTGAAAATAGAAATAAAAAATATTATTTGGGTAGAGAAATATATTGACAATAACAAAATGAAATTTAATAGAAACAAATGTGAATATCTTTACTTTTTCAAAATAGTCATAGGTATGTAATGGAGAATGCCTGGCTTTATCATGGAACTTGTGAGGAAGAATTTGAATAGTATTGATTGCAAACTGGAAAGGAGTCAACAGTGTGATGTAGTTACAAAGAATACTGTAAAAAGAATTCCGGAAATTGAAACATGTTTAGAAAATCACTAAGGAACTAGAAACCAGCCATTTTTAGCCTTGAGAAGACTATGGAGCCATATGGTAGCATTTTTCAAAAACCTGAAAAAATGTCATGGAAAAAAAATGACATTCTGTTCTGTATTGTTCCAAAGTGCAGAGTGTAAAATAATAGATTTAATTGCATCAACTGAGTATCAGAAAATACTTCCTAAAAGTAACAAATAATTTGACAGTGCAACCAATTACACAGAAGAGAAGTGGGCTTCTTTTTACTGAGATCTGCAACTAGAGCAGCACAGCTCTGTCTGAATTCAATCTGCATTGAGGGTGTTGGCACCGAGCAGGGATTCTTGTAGTGAGCAGAGAGCTGGATTCAGTGGCCTTAATAGTTCTTTCCAACGTTGTGGTTCTTTGATTCTAAAGGCTGCATTCCAAACATAAGGTTCACTCCGGTAGGTCTGTCACACCTATTAAACTACAACAGTGTGTTAACAATTAAAACTTATCTTGCTTATTTTTTTGTATTCTGAGCATCACTTTATAAAAAAAGGTCATGAATTCCATGAGTCAATATTTATTCAGTTTTTTTCACTGAATGTCCTTCTACAGAATACAAGTTTTTATTTGGTATCATTACTGCAGGATTTTAATCTCCAATCTCTTAAAGCAGCGGCTCCTAACCTCTTGGGCACTAGGGACCAGTTCCGTGGAGAGAGGTTTTTCCACAACCCGGAAGGGGGCATGGTTTCACATGCTGCTTGCATCCTGCAGAAGGGGCTTCGCTTCTTTGCGTGGCCCAGTTTCTGGCCTGCCATAGCTCGGTGTCGGTCCGTGGACCAGGGGTTGTGGACCCCTGCCTTAAACATTCAGCTTAATGTCCTTTTAATAAAGTTTGATATGCTTTAGCCAAACACATGTTTACTGGGCTTTGTGAGTGCAATTGATATCATACCAAAAGTTCATCATATAGAAAACTCAGGCTATGTTGCCAACAACAATTTTTTTTCCTATCAATGTTCTATGTACAGCCACTCATACTTTTGTGCAATACTTCTCTTTTCTGGGAATATTATGTGAATATCATCTAAGCCAAAGTTTTAAGGATTCTAGTCTTTTAGAATCAATCTTGGTCTGCTTATATTTGCACCTTACTATATGACAAGCTAAAGGCAAAGCCAGTCACATATGCTGCTACTGTAATAGTGTGTGGGAATGACCTTGGGAAACAGGAGGAACAGCTGCAGCCTAGACAATGGTCTAATAAATCAAATTT
>NW_015402658.1:0-3667 GCF_001527695.2 Protobothrops mucrosquamatus
TTCTCACCTACATCGTCCACAAGGGACGACTCGGGAACTCAACTCCTACCTCGGGCAGCTCACCTTTCCCCCTATGCCCAGGGGAAAGGTATCAAGCCGTTTGACAGCTGATGCAGGCTGTCAAAACGGCTTTTACGCAGAAACAGGCGGGAGCAGCAAACAGCTGCGTCCAGCGAAGGCGCCTGCCACCGGAAGTCATTATATATCCTTCTAATATGTCCTTTAGCATCATCCCTTACTTGTTTCAAAAAATTCCCATTTTCCATAAAAAAAGCGGGTTTTTTTTATCAATTCGCCATCTGATGGACCATTTCTGGCTTTTTTGCCTTCATCAGTTAGCCATACCCTTTATGGGATTCGAACCTGGAAAGTTATACATACTAGGCAGTGATTTAGCCACTGAGCCACAGGTTCTCTTCCCGCAACAGAAGAATCTTTGAATCTGTAATCTTTCCAAATGAAAGAAACCCAACGTGCTGGCCCTCAAAGAATATATATAACTCTGTAAGTCCTTCCGCAGACCGCAGGAAACATGTCATTCAAGAACTACAAAACCAATTCGGAGCTGTTTCAGAGCTCTGATGGAACCGAGGCCGGTGACTGGGAAGGCTGAAAGACAATGAACTGTGTCTGATCATTGGATCGCAAAAGCAACTGGTATAATTTTAGAAAGTCAATGGAGGATTGCAGGAAGGAACCCAAATCGGAGACTTGGTTTGCTTCCTGCAAGACTGTAAATAGTTTTTTTGTTGTTAGTTGTGAAGTCATGTCCGATCCATCGCGACCCCATGGACAATGTTCCTCCCGGCCTTCCTATCCTCTACCATCTTCTGGAGTCCATTTAAGCTCATGCCTACTGCTTCAGTGACTCAATCCAGCCACCTCATCCTCTGTCATCCCCTTCTTCTATTGCCCTCAATCTTTCCCAACATTAGGCTCTTCTCCAGTGAGTCCTTCCTTCTCATTAGGTGGCCAAAGTATTTGAGTTTCAACTTCAGGATCTGGCCTTCTAAAGAGCAGTCAGGGTTGATCTCCTCTAGGACTGACTGGTTTGATTGCCTTGCAGTCCAGGGGACTCGCAGGAGTCTTCTCCAGCACCATAGTTCAAAGGCCTCAATTCTTTGGCACTTAGCCTTTCTTATGGTCCAACTTTCACAGCCATAAGTTGCAACTGGGAAAACCATGGCCTAGCTAGAGAGTATTAAAAGTAAGTTTTGAGTATAATGTCAGACTCAGTTTTAAAAGTCTTGGAGTCTTAGGTAAATTTCAAGAAACACTGCCTGCTTTACAAGTATCAATGTAAAAAAGAAAGTTGGAATGGTGATCCTGAGCGGTCAACACATCTGCATAAAATATCATCTGAATGTGTTGGCCAAAAGAGCATTAAAAAAAAGCACTTACATCTAACACACATAGTTTATAAACCAGGGAAATGCATATAAAATAACACTGTCAGGGAAATTTGCATATTAAAAACCACATCCATTAGGCAATATTCAAACAATATGCAAATATTTCATACGTTTGGGAAAGTTGCTAAAATAGGCAAAGAGTTTTTGGTTTCCTTGGGAGAAGGGTGGGGGGGGGGTTTGGAGGATATGATTAAAAATCCATTTTGAAATAGACAAATTGGAGGACTGCCCATTCTCGCACGGATTTGTCGTACAAAGCAGATTTATTTTTATTTAAACAGCCTCAGTCAAGAGCTCGTATTTGTGACCACGAACTTCTGAATGAGACTTTGGAGAGAAAGTGCCTTCCCTGAGAGCACATTCTGTTCTGAGGAGAAATGGAATCCAGACAACATTGTCTGTAATTTGAGACTCTGCCATATTTTCCTGCAATTGCTTCTATCTTTCAAAGGAAACATAGAAAGATACAGTTTTAAGAAAAGACAGAATAGCTGCCCAAATTCCTTCTGACTTATTATCTGTTTGTAAGCACACCAATGCTTCGAATGTTACAAACATTTGTTGAGGGGAAAAAAATGAGAGTCACTGTCTTTTTTCCCCTCCCCCCCCCTTTTCCTTTGCATATTTTTAAAAGCTAGTAGTTATTTGGCATTTGGAAACTTGATTCATATGATCTATTCTTGGCCTTCTGTGGAAAACAGACTGATGTGGAGACCCCAAGAGATTTCAGTTTGTGGGGTCCTTTGGGGGTCTCTGAGTTGGTGGTTTCATTGCCAAACTAAGTAATATCATCACAGCATCCCACAGTTCAACCTTGAGGTGCAAATTTTCTCTTCTGTCAGATTTCAATTTCTGTTTGGGATACTGACATCCAAGCAGTTTGCCATAAATTTGGAGCAGGAAGTCCCTTTTCATTGTTGTTTCGTGCAGTGTATAGATCTGCTCTTATGCTGAAGTGGAAATGGTGAATCAGCATTATTTGTTTAGACACCTTTAGGCTGCCATTCATTTGACTGAACAAAAAGCATTATGGTACATTGATAAGGTGACCAACTTTTTTACAATGAAAAGGAGGACACAAATAAATTGAAGAAAAAAATATCGTAAATAAAAGAAACATTTTATTCATTGCAACAATAATACAGACAACTTGCATGTGCAAAGTTTGCCAGCCGGGTGTTTTGGCGCGCTCAGCAGCAATTCCTATTGGCTTTCGAAAGTCAATAGTGGGAGTAGCACAGCTCATGCAAAAGTTGAAAAAAAAAACCATCAAAAAAAGGTGCCGGAATGCCGTTCTGAGCGTTCTATGAGGAGAAAAAAGTCCTGCAGATTAGTCTTCAAATATCGAAAAGGAGGACATGAAGGAGGACACTTTTTGAGGGAGGACAGAACTTACAAAAGGAGGACTGTCCTCCCTAAAGGAGGACGGTTGGTCACCTTAACATTGATGTATTGATATCTGCAGAGAAGAGCAACAAGGACGATTGGAAGACTGGAGGCTAAAACATACGAAGAACGGGTTGCAGGAATTGGATATGTCTAGCTTAATGAAAAGGAAGACTGGGGTGGCATGGTAGTAGTGCTTTAATATCAAAGGAACTGCCACAAAGAAGAGGGGGGGCTCTATTCTCCAAGGCAGTAGAAGGCAGGCCAAGAAGCAATGGATGGAAACTAATCAAGGAGAAAACCAACCTAGAACTAAGGAGAAATCTCCTGACAATTAGAACAGCGGAATTACTTATCTCCTGAAGTTGTGGGTGCTCCAACATTGGAGGTTTGAAAGAAGAGACTGGACAGCCATTTGTCTGAAATGGTATAGGATCTCCGGCTTGAGTGAGGGTTGGACTAGAAGACCTTCAAGATCCCTTCCAACTCTGTTATTGTGTTATTGGCTTGCTTCTCCATGCTAAGGGTCAGTTATTCCTTTTAGGTTCCTAAAAATAATGCAGATCCAAGATATTCAAAGGGTTGTCTTCCACCATGTTGATTCCATATGGCCCACGTCTATGTGGCCCAACAGCTGAAAAGTCTTCCCAGACATTTTTGTCACTGGCTGTTTTGTAATTAGTGGGAACACATTAGTGTTTTCCTTATGGCCACCCTCAAAACATAGCAGTCCTTTTCCTGAATGTTTTTCCTCATAATTTTTCATTTAAGAAGCATTTGGCTTCTGTTCTGTTTGGGGGTGGTGCTGTCTTTATAACAGCCCCCTTGGAATTTTAATGAAGTGCTGCTGTTATATTTTATTAGTTGGA
>NW_015402659.1:0-3667 GCF_001527695.2 Protobothrops mucrosquamatus
TTTAAAGAAAGTAGTTCCCTTATTTCCCATAAAAGACTCCACTCAGGAGAGAAACCATATAAATGCACCGAGGGCGGAAAGAGCTTCAATGAAGACAGTTCCCTCACTTCGCATAAAAGCCTGCACACAGGAGAGAAATCATATAAATGTACAGAGTGTGGAAAGAGCTTTAAGAACAGTGGTAACCTCACTTCACACCGAAGGATCCATTCAGGGGAAAAACCATATAAATGTATGGAATGTGGCAAAAGCTTCAGGCAGAGCGGTTCTCTTACTTCCCATAAAAGACTCCACACAGGAGAGGAACCATATAAATGCTTGGAGTGTGGAAAGAGTTTCAAATGGAGAGGTCAACTTACTTCACATAAAATGGTTCATACAGAAGAGAGACTGTACAAATGCATGGCATGTGGAGAGTGCTTCAAATGGAGAGGTGAACTTACTTTGCATAAAAGACTTCACATAGGAGAGAAACCATATAAATGCATGGAGTGTGGAAAGAGCTTCAACCATACCGGTACCCTTATTTCCCACAGAAAAATCCATTCAGGGGAAAAACCTTATAAATGCATGGATTGTGGAAAGAGCTTCAAGCGTACCGGTACCCTTGTTTCCCATAGAAGAATCCATTCAGGGGAAAAACCTTATAAATGCATGGATTGTGGAAAAAGTTTTAAGCAGATTAGTGATCTCACTTCCCATAAAAGACTCCACACAGGAGAGGAACCATATAAATGTTTGGAGTGTGGAAAGAGTTTCAAATGGAGAGCTCAGCTTACTTCACATAAAATAATTCATACAGGAGAGAAACCATATAAATGCATGGAGTGTGGAAAGAGTTTCAACCACAACAGTTCCCTTGCTTTACATAAAACAGTCCACACTGGAGAGCAACCATATCAGTGCACTGAATGCGGGAAGTGTTTCAAACAGAGCAGTAAACTTACTTCCCATAAAAGGATCCATACTGGAGAGAAACCATATAAATGTATGGAATGTGACAAAAGCTTCAGCCAGAGCAGTTCTCTTACTTACCATAAACGGATCCACACTGGAGAGGAACCATACAAATGCACGGAGTGTGGAAAGAGTTTCAAACAGAGCAGCAGCCTTGTTTTCCATAAAAGGCTCCACACTGGGGAAAAACCATATAAATGTTCGGAGTGTGGAAAGAGCTTCAGCAAAAGCAGTAATCTTACTTCCCATAAAAGGATCCATACAGGAGAACGACCCTATAAATGTACAGAATGTGGCAAAGAGTTCAGTCACAGCAGTAGTCTTATTTCCCATAAAAGGCTTCATACTGTGGAGCAACCATATAAATGTTCGGAGTGTGGAAAGAGTTTCAGCAAGAGTAGTAACCTAATTTCCCATAAAAAGCTCCATACAAGAAAGAAATAATATAAATGTGTGAAGCAGTGAAAGAGTTTCAGAGTCATGACTTGGTTTGCATAGAATGATTGCACAAGAAGGATAATTGATGGATATAAGAGTTTTAGGTTGAGTAGTGAGCTCATAACATGTAAGCATATTCACAACATGTATTCTACATAAATGGAATACAAATAGTCCTCTAGTTACAATCACAATGGAACCCAACATTTCTATTGCTTAGTGAGACATTTGTGAAGTGAATTTTGCTCTATTTTACGACCTTTCTTGCCACATTTGTTAAGCGAATCACTGCAGTTGTTAATTTAGTAACATGCTTATTAAGTGAATTTAGTTTCCCCATTGACTTTGCTTGTCAGAAGGTCGCAAAAGGTGATCACGTGATCCCGGGACACTGCAACCATCATAAATATGAGTCAATTGCCAAGCACCTGGATTTTGACCACATGACCATGGGAATTCCATAATGGTCATAAGTCACTTTTTTCAGTGCCATTGTAACTGAATGGTCACTAAATGAATTGTTGCAAGTGGAGGATTACCTGTATAGAAAAAGTCCTTATGGGTGAAATTAGAAATGCGTCACTTGATGAATGTTTGTGAATCTTATTTTCCTCATAAAGGATCCTTACAGGAACGAATTAGAACTCATTGTGGAGATAGAATGAAATAAATGAAATAAATAAATGAAATAGCATGATTAAAGGTCTGGAGACAAAAATATATGAAGAACGATTGCAGGAATTGGGCTAGTCTAGAGAAAAGGAGTAGGGGAGACATGATAGCAGCATCCCAGTATTTAAGGGGCTGCCACAAAGAAGAGAGGGGTCAACTTATTTTCCAAAGCACCAGAAAGCAGAGAGGAAACAATGGATGGAAACTAATCTTGGAGAGAAGCTTCCACTTTGCCAGGCTCAAAGGTATAACCTCCATATGGATGAGGTTAAGAGCAATTAAGATGATTAGTGGCCTAGAGAAAAAAAAATATGAAGAAAGGTTGCAGGAATTAGAGAGCTGGGGTGTCAATGGTTAATGCAAAAGATTTTGGAGGGGTCCTACTGGATGTCCCCATGGAAGACTGACTTCATGGATGACTTGGTCTCTGTACCTTGATGTAGAATAGAATAGAGCTGGAAGGGACCTAGGTGGTCTTCTAGTCCAGCCCCCTGATTAAGCAGGAGAACCTATACCAGGGGTAGGCAACCTTGGCTCTTTTATGACTCATGGACTTCAACTCCCAGAATTCCTGAGCCAGCAGGAATTCTGGGAGTTGAAGTTCATGAGTCATAAAAGAGCCAAGGTTGCCTACCCCTGACCTATACCATCTCAGACAAGGTGGATATGGATGGGTTTGGGTTGGTTTTGTTCTTAGACTATTGGGGAGAAGAGATCCACTGTTAACCTGCCACCAACCGGGCATTGGGCTTTGCACAAGGAGCTAAACCCTCGGACTGCTTTAAGCAATCTTGGTGATTGTGTTCTTATACAAATGAAGCAGAGCATGGTACTGTATGAAGAGGATGGAAGACTCAGTTTACAGGCCAAATCTCAGCTTGGCTTTAGCCCCAAGGTCAAGCTTAGTTGATGTCAAAAGAGCGAACCAGAGTTGGATTGGGATAGTATTTATTTTATTTACTTATTTTTATTTATTCAGTTTATATGCCACCCACCTCACTATCAAGTGACTCTGGGTGGCTTCGTAGGAATAACATCCAGGAAATCCACAGCTATAAGCAACTCATTTTGTGATTGCTGAATTTGGTGAGTTTTGTTGACTGCAAGGTGGGTTTTGCCTTATTCCAGAGTGCTCCAGAAAAAAAAGTAAAGTATTAACAAATCAAGAGTTCTTCAGTACCTACAGTACTATATGCAGGAAAATCTAGGAGCCTTCACAGGCCGTTACTTCTGCGACCAACTATTTCTGTGTTACATTTAAATTTACCGACAAAGAGTTAAAGAGAGATTGGTATAGATCAGGAGTAGTCAACCTGGGCTCTTTTATGACTCGTGGACTTCAACTCCCAGAATTCCTGAGCCAGCACAGCCCAGGTTGACTACCCCTGGTATAGATATTTTGAGCTTTTTTGAATCTTAGAAGGGTATGGCTAGCTAGCTGATGAGAGCCAAAAAGCTCGGAATAGCTATACTAGTCTCCCTTTAACTCTTTGTCGGTAAATTTAAATTTAACAAAGATTTTCTTGGATTACCTCCCTATGCTCTCCAAGGAATCCAGTGTCTAGCAGGCTCCGCAGGAATTGTGCAAGAGGCACTTCCA
>NW_015402660.1:0-3666 GCF_001527695.2 Protobothrops mucrosquamatus
AACTTTATTTTTCTGTATCACTGGAGTGGCAGCATTTTCCCAAATGTTGGCAGGTTTCCATAGGAGAAACATCTGTGGTTCTCTAGTTTCTATACCAGTTATTAAATCAGAGTTGCTTCAGATTAGATCAATCTATTCTGGTCCATGTCAGTTTTGGATATTTCTCTGTTCTCTTTTGTTTCCACGTTTTCTATATCAGTCTGCCATTTTAAAAATCAAATATGCCGTTATGTAAACATATATTTTCCACAAAAATACATGCTGTACATATTTTATTGTAATACATAACCTTATGTGAACTTTGGTAATTAAAAATAAAATAAATTGCTACATTTGGAGAAATGTGAAATTCAACAGGTCTGCAGTTTAACAAGGGAAGTACAAATTAGATAGGTCTGCTTTTAAACCAAACAAAATCGCAACGTAACAACTACAGATATGATCTGGATATATGATATGATCTGGAAATGTTATAAAATTTGTGAAAGCTTCTGCTTTGAATTTCCAAAATGGAGAGAATTTATTCATGAAAAATTGTCCATGAAAGAAATACATATGGCCCAAGGACAGATATTGCCATTATCCTAATTTTTTCTTCTGCTGCTTTGCAGTAAATCACTCTCCTATATGGACTTTAGAGATACTTTCAGAATATGAGTTGCTTGTTCATGTAGTGACAAAAAACAAACTTGATTTGACATTAATTGCATGAATTCCATTAATATGCACAATTAAAATAACAGGATGACCACAGGAGATAAGGAGAATTTAGTCTTTTCTCCTTTTGCTCTTTGGTCATAGGTAAAAGCCAAGGTTATCTTTTTGACCAGTAGGATTAGTCTCACAAAACCTCATGGAGAAGAACTTTGTTGAGCAAGTTATCTTTATTTGGATTATTGTCTTCCTTTTTACTTTTAATAAGATAGGACTGAACTCAATTTCTTGCTATTTATATTTATAGTTTTTCAAATAATGCATATAATTATTGTTTTAATTTTACTAGGAATTATTTTAGGTTCTTTTAAGTTAGGATTTAAGAGATGTTATCTTTTATAGATTTTAAGTTTATTTTTATTCATACATTAATTGTATAGTTTTGAATCTTCACAGGTATGTTTTAGTATAAATTTTATAAAATGTTATAGATCGTAGATTCATTCATGTACAGGTAGTCCTCGAGTTACAAGTGTAATGGAGCTGGCACATTCCACTGGTAACTCGAAAATTCATGGTAGTGAATCTCGTACCTCGAACAAGATCACTCCCTTGCTCGTTAAAACGCACACAGCTCGTTAAGTGCACATGAGGTATCTCAGGGTGTGAAAGGCCATGGGGGACCTAGTGATAGAACAGGCCCCCAAGGCCTCCTTGACCACTAAGATATCTCATGCTTCCCCCTCCCTCCCTGCCATGCCGGACTATATAATCAAGGTACATATTTTGAATTACATTATATTTTGATGCTCTGATGGAACACACCTAGAGCAGGCATTGTATATTCTAATTGAGGATCATGCAGCATGAGTGAAAAGAATATGGCATGACACTTCAAAAATGAAAGAATTAAGGGGAGGGGAAGTTTGATCTCATGATAATACTGTCATAAAAAGAATGCTGTTGTGGTTGATCAAAAGTTCTCCTCAGGGACAGAAGCCTAATTTTTGTTGTTGTTGAAATATATTGGGCAAGATCCTGATAATGAAATTGCTACATTCACACTGTCTCTTCCTGTTGCCATATAAAAATTATTGGCATGAACTTCCCATCAACAATTGTCTTGTAGGCAGCAACATTGGATTCCCTGTATCAAGGAGAAGCAGTCAGTGTGAGTTTAAGAATGGATTCTTCTAGTGCCAGTTCCTTTTCAGAAAGAACAATTTGCTGGTTCTCAGAGGGCAGCTGGCAATAAAATGCAAAGCAATCTTTCAAAAATATCTTCAGAAAACATGAGCTGGAATGAATTAAGAACAGACAATGGGAACACCAACCAAGAGTAGAATGTTGTCAGGGATCTAAATATTTTTGTATTGTATTAAAAAAAACATTGTCCCTCTTTCAACTCCACAATAAAATAAGCATGATACAAAAGGAATGGGGGAGCTGAAGATAAGGAAGTCCCTTCAGAAATCAATTCTTAAATTTTCTTAATCTATTTTTGAGTGTTTCTGCTGAAAAATAATTAGTTCATTTAAAATACAATGAGAATTAATGTGATACCAATTTTATCAAAAGTTGATTTTTATATCAAAGTTAATAAAATGTATATGTGCTGAGCCATAAACAGCTTGCCTGGAAAAATTGTAATCCCTAAAATCTTTTATTATAACCAGCAGAACTTGATTTCTAGGCTATTATTCCTTTATATGTTTCATACACAGAGAATATTTTGCACAGAGAGAGATGATAATGTGTGCAGAGAGTAAAGATTTTTCATTAGTAAATTACTAAAAAAAAATCTAGGCAATTTTCTGTCATATTACAACCACACTCACTTTAACTGATAATGCTGTTAAAATGTGCAAAAATGTGTGGATTGTGTTCTAGAGTGAATTTAGTGTAGAGTAGGTGGCTCTTTTAATAGCAGTATTGTCCAGTTGAGAATGCTAGATCCACTTAATTAAGTTGTACTTTTAAAATACTACAGGGAAGAGTTAGCTTAATAGTCTGAAACATACTAAGGAATAGAAATTATCAAGTTAGAGAATGACACTATATATTATGATAATGCTGTTTGCAGTAATTATGGAGTAATCATTTAGCGATTGTGGTAATAGTTTGAACAGAATTACTCTAGAAAAGCTATTGCTATTCTACATAACTTGCTCTTAAAGTTACCTCAGTCATGGCAGTCATACCCTCCAATGGTACCAGGATGTTTTATGCTTTCTGTAAGGTACTTGAGTCTACTAACTTTAATGAAAATAAAGCAAAAAGTTTAAAAGTGTAATAAAAAATAGTTAACGGTCATCTAAAAATGAAATAACAACAACAACCAAGTTGGAAGGGTCCTTGTAGGTCTTCTAGTCCAACTCCCTGCTCAAATAAATGGATCAGAAATGAAAGCAATCTTGAGAGTTTCTCTCCTGCTGAATTTAATGTCAGAATATGTGCATATTAAGGTAGGTATTTTTTCAGCTATACCACAAGTCATTTAAAGCTTTGAAGTTAAAATGTACATTGTAATATGTGTATTAAAAAGGAGGAGGAGCAACAGAAGCAGCATCAGAAAGTAGTGAAGTAATGTGTTGTCAGTATTGTACGTATGTACACACACACACACACACACACATGTATGTATGCAGTGCTTTTTTTCTAAAAAAAAAAAAGATGCTGGAACTCACACATGTCATACAACTCGCCTTGCCTACCCTACAAGGTTCCATCCAAAAAAGGTGCCGGAACTCTGTTCTGGGCGTTCTATGAGAAAAAAAGCCCTGTATGTATATGTATATGTATATGTATATGTATGTGTATGCAGGGCTTTTTTTCAGCCGGAACGCGGCGGAACCGCGTTCCGGCACCTTTTTCCGGGCCGGCCGCACCGGAAATAGCCCCTCCCACACCGGAAATAGCCCCTCCCAAATTTTACTTGCATTCCTGTTCTCTAAAGGGGCGGTCCTAGGGTTTGATGAGGGCGTGGCCAGGTTTGAGTTCCGCCACCTTTTC
>NW_015402661.1:0-3666 GCF_001527695.2 Protobothrops mucrosquamatus
TTCATCAGTTCAAGTTCAATTAGTAGTTGATCAGCTGTCTTCCAATAAAGTTTAAAATCCATGATTAATCTTCCCATTCGAAGAATTTCAAGGAATTAGTTCTGAGGGTCCCCAAGAATACAGTTTAACAATTGCCTTAAAGCAAACTGAATGGAATTTTCAAATAAGTGACTATAAATTTTACTCTGCTTTTTTTTTTTACTGTACCATAAGATGCCTCCTATTTGTTTGAAGAAAGTGTAGCAACATGGTTCGAGATCATACGGTAGCCTCAGATTTGAATACCTTAGAGTTAAATGTACTGATTTTCAGCTTTTGATTGATGAATAGAAAAAGAATCACTTCATTTCCAGTCTATATATCTGGCCATAAGCAATCATTACAATATGCATTGACAATATTTTAATGAAAATTTGCATATGGTGAAATGAGGCTCCTAATGTGATTGGAAATTTCTTTCACTTCCATTTGGCTGGAGAAATTCTCACCCATGAAATCCTAATATTGCATCAATTTAGACTTACACAGAAAGAACATGAATTTATCTGTGGTTTTTAAGTCCCTCTTTTCTATTTCCCCCCTTTTCCCACTAAATTTCTGACTCCCAGTGCTAAAAAAAAGTAAGCCAGTATCCCCAGACATAGAAGAGAAGTTTACATTGGATTTCCATTCCTCCCTAAAAACAGAGTACATGCTATTCTATCTCTAGCCATAGAGATTATTTATGGCTCTTCCTCTCAACACTGCTTAAATGTTATTGAATGTTATTTATTCAATAATTGCTACTTTCCCTTCATTGTCACTTATCATTGACATGTTTGCATTGTATTTTATCTCAGTTGAATCCAACCGCTTTGTCTGAGGTGTACATTGTTGGTTCCACTTTTGACTTCCACAGATTGCTCATGAACTATTTTCACAAAATTACAAACAGACATAACAAATATAAGCAGTAACTTTCTGTTGGTAAGATCTGTGCAACAGTTGAATAGTTTATCTATAGTTTCTCTGGATTCTCGATTTTTGAAGGTTTTAAAGGAGAGGCTGGATAGTTACCTATCATGGGCTTTTTTTTTTTTCCTGTAAATTGCTAAAAGTTGATTTAGTTGATCCTTGTAATTACTCTCTACAGTTCTATAACTATAATATTTAAAAGCATTTTTACCTCAAAATAGCTATATCTCAAACTATGTTTCCTCCCACTGTTTTCCTTCCAATGTTTGAGCATTCAAAAATTACAAAATCTGGTAGATAATTCCTTTCCAATTTGCACACCAGTCTAAAAGTTTCAGGTCAGTACAGATCATTTTGGAATTTTCAATGATAGGTATTCTTAATTATTCTAACAAATTCTGAAGAATAAAAAGGATTTGATGCACTGAAAACTCGATTGTATTCAAGCTATGGAAGTAATTTTCTCCACAGCTGTTCTGATTTTGACATTTATTTTCTCTCCTATCTGCAATAAAAAGAAATATCCAATGTTTCATTGTTCTTCAGAATTTGGGTGCAGACCAAGCTTGCATGTTTCTTGATTGAACTTTCAACTGTAGAGGGGGGAAAACATATTTTTTTATTTTTGAAGCATATTTCTTGCAATATCTCATTTGTCCCTTTGAAATTTGCATGATGTTCCCATCTGAATTTCATTTGTTGGCAAATTGCTGTGTTTATACATTTTTGATGCATTGTAGATAAAACTGATTTTATTTTGAATTCCCACAAGATGATAATATCTAATTGAAGGGACTGGGACTATACCTACTGTACCCAAATGTAGCACGTGGGCAGAAACAATTGGAGATAAGTGTTCCCTCAGATAACCAAGCCACAAAGAACTTTTTAAGTCACAAATAGCACTTTGAATTGTACCTAAAGTCTATTGGCAATCAATGCAGCTCATGTAGTGGTGACACATGGGCATAATATTAAATTACTGGTCACATCATTGCATTTTGTATCAGCTGTAGCTTCCAGAGAGTCTCCAAAGGCAACTCCATTTAAAATGTATTGCAATAGTCAAATCATGAGGTGACCGGGGCATGAGTGACAGTCTGCAAAGGCCCATATGATTGCAGCTACTGCCTGCTCTTCTAGGAGGATCCTCAGGATACACACTAGCCTTGATTAAGGAAATGTAACCCCATCAAAGAGCAATGATGGAAATGCCCCTGCCCTGGGGGACAAACCACAGCCATTCAGTCTTGCCAGAACTAAGCTGAAATCTATTTCTCCTCAACTAGACCAGAACAGTCTACATTAAGTTGACATGATCAACATGTTTACAAAAGAACCTAAAAGCAGAACAACACATTAATCACATAAAACTTGACTAGTTTCAAATGTTAGAGTTTACAAATTCAGGTATTAAATCTGAAACGAACAAAAACAATGATGCATGTAATAGTTCTTCTTTTGTAAAGTCTATAAAAAACTCCTTATATATCTACAAGTGGCTAATTGCTATGAAACAAACTGTGCATAATTATTACAATTTTTAGTCATTATAGTAATGACTATTCAGGTAGGTAGGTATTCAATCAAACAGTAAAGTCTTTGCTAAGCTTAACTCCTGAAGAATTCATTGTCATTTCCACATTGTTTTTTTGAACTATAGAGAAATGCTTTACCATTTCCTTCTTCCAGGGTGTTATTTGATCTCAAGCAGTGGTGTGATGGTTAATAATATCAGCTCCGCCAGCTCCATTGCTACTGCTGCAGCATGCCACTAATCTCCAAATTGTTGATTGGTGTACTAGACATGATGACTAAGCTGCTCTCAGCCAGGTTACATAATTCCAGGAAATTTAACAATCATCTTGCATGAAGTGGCTCCATCATGGCACTGCCTTCAAACCTACAATCTTTATGGTCCCCATCCAAGCAAGAACCAGATCTGTCTCTAGTTAGCTTTTGAAATCCTCCAGATCAGTTAGGTGCTGCCCATATATATATATATAGTTTCTTATAAACAAGTTCATTATTAATCCTTTATATTAGAATTGTAGGCTAATGTTCACAATGTATACAACTTAACAAGAAATTGCTTGTTTATTAAACAAGCACAACTGGATCCTGAATACTAATAAAACAGAAAGCAAAGAAAGAAATAATGTACAACAAGTCACAAGCTTGTACCAGACAGGTCACAGGATATATTATTAGAACTGGGTAGGGTTTTGTCCTGGATCTCTATTTTCTAGAAATCCACAAGGAGGGAGTCAAAACAACAATAAAAAATCAAAATGGTGGCCATAACTATGCAATCAAGGCTCTGCCCTTTTTTATGTGCAATGCCTGTGGAAAATCCAATGGCTCCTGTTAAACTTTTATTTTAAACAAAGAATAGAGTATTTAAGAAAAGTACTGTAAAATGATGCTTAAATAAGATCCATGTATTCTTCACAAAAAGTATAACCAAGAAAGCCATTTTCCCAAATGTTTTTTCAAGGAGGACTAGATCATCATAAAGGAGGCTACATTTGTCCAATGCATGAATGCCCCTGATAGCTATATATAGTGAAATATATTCTGGTTCTGCTTTAGTGGTATTAGGTCATAATATCACTAGATTAAAAGGCCCTCCATTAAACTTTAAGTGATTTCACAAGTCAGGTCAAAATTTGGATGTGTGATAAATGTCTCTTTCCGTCTCTTTAATGGCAT
>NW_015402662.1:0-3666 GCF_001527695.2 Protobothrops mucrosquamatus
ACTGGAAGTTTTTAAGAAGAGACTGGACAGCCATTTGTCTGAAATGGTGTAGGGTTCCTGCCTGAGCAGGGGGTTGGACTCGATGACCTCCAAGGTCCCTTCCAACTTTATTATTATTATTATTATTATTATTATTATTATTATTATTATTATTATTATTATTATTATTATTATTATTATTATTATTATTATTATTAAGCTGCTCAGTTCGTGGCAGCCAGGATTCCTTCTAACTCTCTGATTTTCTGTCTTCAGAGGAGCTCAGCTCAGAGGTGAGGTTTTACTTTCTTCCAAAATGCATCATAAAAAATAACTTCTAGGGAACTTTTTCACTCAGAAGTTCTGAGACTATGGGTTCTGACCTCCTGAGAGATAAACAGATTAGAGCCATGGGTCACAATTAGATCAGCCCAGGTAGAGTGGGAGGTCAACATTTGTTATGGCCTTTGATCCAGCTTTTGCCTGTGAAGCCCCAATCAATAGTGGATATATGTGGTATCACATATTTAGGAATTGTAATTGAATTTTAATTATTAAAACTAAAGTGGTATATTTATTTCTTATTTAACCTTAAGAGCAATTAAATGAATGTATTGATTCATGAAGTTATATAAATGCATTTATGATTCTGGAGATCATTCTAATGCAAATTTTAGGAAGTACTAATTCAGTCTATTGCCAAATGTCAGTCAGATTGGAATTTTGCTTCTGACTGTTTGTACCACTAAGATGAGTTGGGACTAAGCCAAAAGATATAATTGATAAAGAAAAAAACACACCACTCAAAGTGAATTGCATATAGTGAGCTCTTAATAAGCGGGCAACCTACAACAGGTTTGTTTAAGTAATTGAACTGTGTGCAACTGAAGTACTTTAAAGAGATTTCACTTACAGAGACTGGGTAGATGGGAGACTGAAGTCACAGTTTCTCTTTCTGTTGTATTTGGAACCGAGTCTGAAATTATAAAAGGATATGAAAAATAAAAAGAGAAAACAATTAACAGTGGATCAGTTTTAGTTTTTTACTGAAATTTTTACAAAGAGCATAAAAACTAATGCAAACTAATAACAAGTAAAGGGAGACAAGAGAAAAAAGACAAAAGATAAAATGCAGAAAGAATATAAAGAAATAAAAAAAAATTCTGATTTCCTTTGCAACAAATATAAGTTATAAGTTATCTCTTCCTGATTGCAGAAGAAAGTTCACTCTTTTGTATTATTCAGGTTTGTTTTCTAATCACTGAACCCCAAATCATGAGTGCAATTTTTTTCAATTTTATTCAAAAAGTCTATAAAAATGTATAGTTAACTATAAATGTAGGCACTGTTTATTTTCTCCAATCAAAGAACTTAATTTGGCAGTCTCCACAAGTTTCATCATCTTCACCAACCAGTTCAAATTTAGAGAAATAGGGATATACTGAGTCTTAGCTTGCCCAGACTGTATATTCTAAGATAATTGTGCACATCTAGAAGAAACAGCATTCTCCCAGGGAAAGCAAATCTTAACCTCAGCACATATCTCAGGGGCTCAGGATTATAGAGTGTAAATTGGTTTTGCATCATAACATTGTTGTATGGATCAATAGATCAGAATCAATGAAGGAATAAAGCACACCAGAGATTTGGAGCAAAACAACCTTTCCAATCAAAGCCATCTGAAACCTCCTACAGACCACAATAGCTAATATGATAGCAGGTTTCTCACTTTCCAAGAAAGCTACTTTGGCTAATCTGTCACACAGTTAGGACATTTGCAGATGGTGATAGTAAGACAGTTGCCAAAATGGCATCTCAAGTGCTCTATGGTAAGAACGCACCCCCCCCCCCCAATCCTTTTTACTATACCTTCTCCCAAATCACAAAAATAAAAATCCTTGCACTCATCAAATCAATTTGTCAGCTGTCCCAGAACTATATGCTGTTGTTGGTTCTGCTCATCATTAAACCTTCTTTCCTAAGCAGCCAGCCTCCATTTTATTTCCAGCATCTTAGCCTCCATTTTATTTCCAACGCCTTACTTTCGGTTTAGAACTGGACCTGATTTTTCTTTCAACACCCCTTTCCAGAAAAATCAAACAGCTTCATTATATGAGGTATATGCTGTAGCCAAAAAAAAAAAATCATAATTACCGTCATACAGCACTGATAAGCAAGCAGCCAGAAGAGATGGCATTGATGCTTCTGCCTTTTAACTTAATATTTGCCATTCACCCTTATTCTATCTATCACCCTTATTCTATTCTATCTTCCTTATTTTTGTGTTCCTTTCCTTTCCTTTTCAGGTTTAAGGACACATTCATGCATATCCACAGTTTCCCTATGTCTTTAATTCTGCTGACTTGAAGTGGGGAAACAAAAAGCAAGAATGCTCACGGGTACTCACAGGTCCTGCAGTGGCAAAAAATAAAATAATAAAAAAACACCCCACTTCATACAGATAAAGGAAATTATTTATCTGTACTCTTCCAGCCTTATTACTTCATATTTCATTTGTCTGACTATCTGCCAAAAAATCATAGCAGCTCCTCTGAGGGCTTAGGTACTTTCAAGCCACCTTTCCCCTTGAAAGACCTGCTAGTAGGCTGCAGCCTAAGTGCCAAATAGTGGGGTGAGGAAGGATCTCTGTAAACAAGGAAAGGTTAGTCCATAAGCTCTACAGAGCTGCAATGTGCCAAAAAGCAAACCAGATTCCTGGCTGGGCTTCTCCCTTTCAAAGATATTCAGATTTCAAATACACATCACTAATGCTAATACCCAGCATTAATTAGCTCAGCTACTGAGCTGAGGGACACAAAATGATGCCACAGGGACACAAAGCCAATACACAGAACAATGCATGTATTGTGTGAAAAGTTACCTTAAGTGCAGGATGGACAATATTATTGTTAGCAAGAGACACAGTTGATTGAACAGTCATTATCCTCAAATGCTCAATACATGGTTCAGCTTGTACCACTCAACAAATATCAGCACCAATGCAAGTAGAATGCCAACGATCTGTCTTAGGCTTTGTGTTATATTTGGACTTGAAATAAAGCAACCTGGGGACATTTATCAAATTTGCAGACGACACAGAACTAAGTGATTAACAGTACAAAATGCAGAATCAAAGACAGAATTCAAAACAATTCTGACAGATGGAACCCTGGGCCCAAAGCTATCCAGATGAGATTCAAGAGAGAAATGTGAAGTTCTACAACTTGAATAGTAAAACATCCCAATTATAAGGCCAGCTAGGATATAATAAATGTAAAAATAATTCAATATTCCTAGTGGCTCACAAGTTGAACACGTTCCTTTTCAGTCAGCGTTGAAACCTGAGCATGGAAAGTTGGGAACTGAACCACATTGTCACTCTTGTAGGTTACTGATGATGGGGTTTCAAAAGGGGGAGAGTGACCCTCTGCAGCCTTTAATACCATTGACCATAGTATGTGTGGTCAGTTACAGTTGAGGTGGGGGGAAAGGATTAGATAAGCTATAGAGCTCTTCTATATGGGTGTAGAGACCTGGAGAGGTGGCCTTGAAGCAAATGTTCAGAAACCATTACATAAACAAAAAAAGACAGAAGCATTCTTTATGTCCGGGGAGGGGAGAGAATATTTAGAAGATGCTTACTACTCCCTGGGGAAATACACAATCAGACTCTCAAGATTTTGTTAT
>NW_015402663.1:0-3666 GCF_001527695.2 Protobothrops mucrosquamatus
AGTGGAGGGGAGTGGAGGGGAGTGGAGTAGAGTAGAGTAGAGTAGAGTAGAGTAGAGTAGAGTAGAGTAGAGTAGAGTAGAGTAGAGAATGGAATGGAATGGAATGGAATAGAATAGAATAGAATAGAATAGAATAGAATAGAATAGAATAGAGTAGAGTAGAGTAGAGTAGAGTAGAGTAGAGTAGAGTAGAGTAGAGTAGAGCAGATCTTGTCATATTGGATATCGTTCAGTCCACATGAGTGCCATAATCAACTCCACTGATCTGGGTGATTATATTCTGCAGAATTCTGAGTCACAGGGTAATCATGTATCAGCCAGCATCTGTGGAATTGTGCACCAATGGACAGGTGGAAACTGGGAATTCTGCTCAGCATTTCCCAACATTTCATAACTGGCATGTATTGGTCCCAGGGCAGGATGTGATACAGTTAGTCCTCGACTTACGACCACAATTGAGCCCAAAATTTATATTGCTAAGTTGAAACACTGGTTAAGTGACCTTGCCCCATTTTACGACCTTTCTTGCCACAGTTGTTAAGTGAATCACTGCCGTTGCTAAGCTAATGACACAGTTGTTAAGTGAATCCGGCTTCCCCATTGACTTTGCTTATGAGAAGATCGCAAAAGCTGATCACATGACCCCGGGACACCGCAACCGTCATAAATATGAGTCAGTTGCCAAGTGTCTGAATTTTGATCAGGTGACCATGGGGAGGCTACAATGGTCGTTAAGTGTGAACAACAGTCATAAGTCACTTTTTTCAGTGCCGTTGAAACTTTGAACGGTCACTAAATGAACTGTTGTAAGTCGAGGACCTCCTGTACTGCTGAGGACAAGTTGTCTAAGAACATACACGCACAGGCACAAATGCACGCACGCACGCGCACACACTCTCCTCCCTAAATTCTGAAATTGGGCTTGCCGATAAAGATTTGCTAGTTATTGTTCACTAATTTTCCAGGCTACTCTGTGTGAAATATTTAGAAATATTTCGTTTCACATTGGAGATATCTCAGTGCTGTTCAACCATTTTGAGTGCATCGCCACCCATTTCAAATGCAAAGCTAGTTCAGAAAGCTTTCAAAACAGTCACAAAAGTGTCAGAGCACTCCTTAAGGTCAGTGCAACCTCTTCCGTGCTCTAACCTGGATTTATTTCGTTTTAAATGTTCTATACTCCATTGAGATCCGCAACTTTACATCGATCCTTGTCTTTCTGTTGTAACTGTTAAGAAGCAACGTAACTGCGTACTTACACACAATTGTCTATGGCAGGGGTAGGCAACCTTGGCTCTTTTATGACTCGTGGACTTCAACTCCCAGAATTCCTGAGCCAGCATGAGGGAAACTTTGGCCCCCTCATGACTTGTGGACTTCAACTCCCAGAATTCCTGAGCCAGCATGGGGGAACTATGGCCCCTTCATGATTTGTGGACTTCAACTCCCAGAATTCCTGAGCCAGCCATGCTGAGGGGAAAGGGAGAGGTTTCCAAGCTGAGCCATGCTGGCTCAGGAATTCTGGGAGTTGAAGTCCACGAGTAATACCACTAGTAGTATCACTAGGGCAGGGGTAGGCAACCTTGGCTCTTTTATGACTCGTGGACTTCAACTCCCAGAATTCCTGAGCCAGCATGGCTCAGCTTGGAAACCTCTCCCTTTCCCCTCAGCATGGCTGGCTCAGGAATTCTGGGAGTTGAAGTCCACGAGTCATAAAAGAGCTTAGGTTGCCTACCCCTGGTCTATGGGATACACCGTGCACAAATTGTGGTGTGTGTGTGTGTGTGTGGATGTATTGTATTGTATTTTGGTAAAACAAAATACAACAAAGCGCAAAGTAAGCTGAAAGTGAGGACAGCCACACTGAAAAACCTAAAGTAAAGCTTGCTGGCGGTATCCAGGCTCCTTGTGAAAATAAATAGGCCACAAAATGGGAGCACCCTGTCCGTTGGGAGCCAAGCTGGACCAAAGTGCAGGGGCCACCCCAAAACGGAAACTTACCTGAACCTCTCGCTTCTTAATCTCATGGGGTGATAGGAATGCTCATCACCCCTTTCTTAGGGAGTACCCAGGACAGTCTGCAGCACACCAGGAAATATGGTACAGGTAGTCCTCACTCAGCAAGTGTTCAAAGTCACGTGGGGCATCTATGGAGCACTTATAATGTCTCCTCTTAGTAGTGACCGTCACAGTGTCCTCACAGGCTCAATTGTGGTTGTAAGTTGAGGACTACGTGTAATTAATTCTAATTCAATTTAAATCATTCTTTTTGGTTATGATCCCACATGGCTAGCTGTGGATCTCCAAATAGCCACGCACCTGAATATGAGAGGGCAGAATTTAGCTCATTTTCAGCAGAGGAGTCAAGAATAAACAATGCCCACCTTACAGCCTGCGTTATCTATCCTTAAGCCTACCCGGAAAGCCGATGCAGAGAGGAAGGAAGAAAATTGCTCCTCCTGACCTTATTAACAAAATCTAAGGAATCCTTCTGAAATGCATAAATTACAAGCACGCTTTTAAAAAACAACTTATACCTTTTAATGTTGATCCTGAAGTCACAGTTGCCAAGATGACAGCTTTTTCCCTTTGCTATCCTAAGATCTGAGTGACCCAACTAATTTGCACTCCATTCCTTTTCTTCTGCTTCTCATTTTCACGAAACTGGGAAAGAAAAAGATATCAGAATTAAAGCTTGCCTCACCCAGTTTAAGAATCACAGAATATCTCACTTAAAAATCCTCCTTTTTTTAAAACATCCATATTGTATGAACTTTTGAGTCTCAACTGAAATAAATCTGATCCGCTTTTGATGTATAAAGTCTCTTTCTCGACAGCATCTCAAGTTGTGCTGTTGTATCTTTTGTACTGCATTGTTCTGCTCTTTATAGTGTTGATACACGCAGGTCATGAGTTACACCACAGCACAAGGCAGAAACATAATTTATCTCTGCTGGGGTCTTTGGCAATTGCTTAATCTGTCTGGGCTGGGAAATTAGCTCTGGTGTGTCTGTGTGCAACTGAATATTTTCATGGTGGGCTTCCACAGAAAGAGTGCAGAGAAACGGGACACTTACCAGATAGCTGGCTGAGAAGATGGAAGGACATCCATGCTGGTTGAACCAGACCAGACGAGCCAACATCCCCAGGCTTGTAGAGATTCTATGTAGAAAATGTTGCTCGGAGAAATTCAAGCGTGTTTCTTTTTCCCTCTGCAGGAACTGTGGAAATTGTATTAACTCGCACAATGTCACTAAGGCGTCTAAGAATGTATTTCCAAAACCCGTCCCGCTGGAAGCTATTTATTAAAGCATTTATATCCCTTGCTCACTATTTTAATTTCTACTGTGTGCCGTAGTCGTACCTCAAGCCAGTTACTTTTACAATGTTGTCTTTTAGTGTCAGGCAGCACACTTGGTTTGAAAGATTGTGGTGGGCAAGGAAAATTAAAAGGCTGGTCAGTTTCGTTTCACAAAGGGCAATTCAGCCTGGAGGGAACGATCATTGAGAAAGTGCATTTTAAAGAGACACACACCCCCATCTCAACTCGGTAGAAATGAGGTTAGGAAATTTCTATTACAATTTTTAAGATGCTATATGTATTGAAATCTGCATGTCCTTGCTCTCTTGGTCTCGCCAATTATGTGGGGTTTAACATTTAGCTTT
>NW_015402664.1:0-3665 GCF_001527695.2 Protobothrops mucrosquamatus
TATCTATCTATCTATCTATCTATCTATCTATCTATCTATCTATCTATCTATCTATCATGTTTTCTCAAAAATAAGACTAGGTCTTATATTATTTTTTGCTTCAAAGGACACATTAGGGCTTATTTTCCGGTTAGGGCTTATATTCAGGGAAATACGTTACTAATTGTGTCCATCTGGATGATGATCTTAACTGGGGCTTATTTTTGGGATGGGGCTTATATTATGAGTGTCCTGAAAAATCATGCTAGGGCTTATTTTCCAGTTGAGTCTTATTTTCTGGGTAACTCTCTCTCTCTCTCTCTCTCTCTCTCTCTCTCTCTCTCTCTCTCTCTCTCTCTCTCTCTCTCTCTCTCTCTCTCTCTCTCTCTCTCTCTCTCTCTCTCTCTCTCTCTCTGTGTCTCTGTGTGTGTGTGTCTGTATTTCTCTCTCTCTCTCTGTCTCTCTCTCTCTCTCTCTCTCTCTGTGTGTGTGTCTGTATCTCTCTCTGTCTCTGTCTCTCTCTCTGTCTCTCTCTCTCTCTCTGTCTCTCTCTCTCTCTTCTCTCTGTCTCTCTCTCCATCCATCCATCCATCCATCCATCCATCCATCCATCCATCCATCCATCCATCCATCCATCCATCCATCCATCCATCCATCTATCTATCTATCTATCTATCTATCTATCTATCTATCTATCTATCTATCTATCTATCTATCTATATCATCATCATCATCATCATCATCATCATCATCATCATTTTAGCCATTGTCTCTCCATTACAGGATGAAGGCCTCTTCCACCTGTATGGTCCTTTCTTTTGTCAGTTGCACCTGCCTTGCTGATGTTGTTGCTCCATCTTATTTTAGGTCTTTTTCATGGATGCTTTTGATCAACTGGGATCCATTCTATGGCTGCCTTGGTCCACCTGGACCAAGTTCTTCTTGCTATGTTACCAGCCCATTTCCATTATAATTCTTTTACTCTCTATCCATCATTTATCTATCCAAATGTACATATTTACACCTTTTACAACCTCCTGACAAGCAAAATCAATGGGTAAAGCGAGATTTACTTACTAACTGAACAACTGCAGTGGCAAGAATGGTTGTAAAAATGGGGCAAAACTCACTTAACAATTGTCTTGCTTAGCACCAGAAATTTTGAGGACTACCTATACTGTAATCGTAAGTTGAGGACTATCTATACTGTGATAGCTTTGGAATCAGCTTATCGTCTGACATCTGACTTTGTCTCCTCCTTCACTAATTCCTTCACTAATTTATGATACGTCCTGAACTTAGACTGAATTTATCACTGTAATATTAGCTGGATAGACATATTACAGCAGGAATTCAGATATGACCTGCTGTTCATGAAGTCCAAACAATTGATTGAATCTCTTCTTTGTTGTAGTCTATTCTGAGAGATACAAGTATCTCTGTAGGTTAAGTTAGACCTTTGCTCAAGCATGGCTGATGTGTCAGTTTTGATTCTAACTAGACTAACTTGATGATGATATAATCCATTTAGTCCGGTCTGGCTTTTGGTGATTTTATGGGCCAGGTCTCTCCACCTCTTCCCATCTTTCACTGCTTCTTTGAGTTGTTCTATCCTCTGGCTGCTGTCAACTTTGATGGTGTCCAGTCACTTTGTTCTTTGGTGGCCTGGTTTCCTTTTACTGCTAACTTTAGAATAGAGTAGAGTAGAGTAGAGTAGAGTAGAGTAGAGTAGAGTAGAGTAGAGTAGAGTAGAGTAGAATAGAATAGAATAGAATAGAATAGAATAGAATAGAATAGAATAGAATAGAATGTGACAGATTTTATCTTCCTGGGCTCTAAGATCACCACAGATGGGGACTGCAGCAAAGAAATTAAAAGACGCTTGCTCCTGGGGAGGAAAGCTATGGAAAATCTAGACAGTGTACCAAAAAGCAGAGACATCACCCTGCCAACAAAAGTGCATATAGTCAAGGCCATGGTTTTCCCAGTTGCAATGTATGGCTGTGAAAGATGGACCATAAGAAAGGCTAAGCGCAAAAAATTGAGGCCTTTGAACTATGGTGCTGGAAAAGACTCCTGCGCATCCCCTGGACTGCAAGGCGATCAAACCGGTCAGTCCTAGAGGAGATCAACCCTGCTCTTTAGAAGGCCAGATCCTGAAGTTCAAACTCAAGTACTTTGGCCACCTAATGAGAAGAAAAGACTCACTGGAGAAGAGCCTGATGCTGAGAAAGATCGAGGGCAACAGAAGAAGGGGATGACAGAGAATGAGGTGGCTGGATGGAGTCACTGAAGCAGTAGGTGTGAGCTTAAATGGATTCCAGAAGATGGTAGAGGAAAGGAAGGCCTGGAGGAATGTTGTCCATGGGGTCACGATGGGTCGGACACGACTTCGCAACTAACAACAACAAGAATAGAGTAGAGTAGAGTAGAGTAGAAGAGTTGGAAGGGATCTGGGATGTCATCTAGTCTAACCCCCTGCTCAGGCAGGAAACTCTACACCATTTCAAACAAATGGCTGTCCAATCTCTTCTTAAAAACATCTAGTGTTGGAGCATTCACAGCTTCTGGAGGCAGGTTGTTCCACTGTTTAATGGTTCTAACTGTCAGGAAATTTCTCCTTAGTTCTAGGTTGTTTCTCTCCTTGATTAGTTTCTATCCGTTGCTTCTTGTCCTGCCTTCAGGTGCTTTGGAGAACAGGTTGGATCCCCCTTCTTTTGGGCAATCCCTGAGATATTGGAACACTGCTATCATGTCATCCCTAGTCCTTTTTTTCATTAAACTAGACATACCCAATTCCAGCAACCATTCTTTATATGTTTTAGCCTGCAGTCCATTCTTGTGCTTGTTCTTGTTCTTGTTCTTGCAAGCACAATTGCTTTGTCCAATGACATGGCCAGAATAATTGAGTTGTAATTTTGTGATTTTGCCTTCCAGAGACATGTTCTTTTGTTATGCTTGTTGATCCCCTTTGCTGTCCAAGGAATACTCAGAAGTCTTCTTCAGCACCACAGCTCAAACGACTCAATTTTCTTGTGGGTTGTGGACGTTGTGACTACTCCACCACTGGAGGCTTTCAAAAAGAGACTGGGCACTCATTTACCTGAAATGGTATGGGGTCTCCTGCTTGAGCAGGGGTTTGGACTAGAAGACCTCCATGGTCCCTTTCAACTCTACTATTCTGTGTTCCATGTTCTATGTCCTTCCCGTCTTGCTATTTTATGGTCTAACTTAGATCAACTTAGCCTTGCTTAATGATGAGTACCTAGTCTTCAGGTATACCATCAGAGATGAAACTTCCACGGTTAGGGAAGATAGGAAGGAAGGCAAGAATATCCAACTAAGTGAATATATAAGGTCTTCTGCTATTTGAACCCAAATGGATCTTTCATATCTCCAAGCCATCATCTTATCCCGATGTCCCAATTCTCAAGTGAAAAACACAAGTGGGCAAACCATAAAACTCTTATTCTATATTCCTCTTTCATAATCCCTGTTTATGTTTCCTCTGATTTCAGTTTGGGAAACATCAGAATTGATCAGTTTTTGACTAAACTAGTTTGCTAACAGGTGTGTCAAAGACCTGGAAGTCTTATTATAGCTATTTTGTGTAATTCCTCCTCACCTCAGTAATAACTCAACTCTATAATTCAGCTCTGGTGAATTTCTTACATCATTACCAAATT
>NW_015402665.1:0-3661 GCF_001527695.2 Protobothrops mucrosquamatus
CTTCTCTCCTGTATGGATTCGGCTGTGGCTTCTGAGGTGACATGATTGAGCAAATGTTCTCCCACAATCTAAACATTTGTAGTTTTTTTCCCCTGTGTGAATTTTCATATGACTTTTAAAGGCGGTTGAGGTACGATAGAATCGTCCACATTCTATGCATCTGTACGGCTTCTCTCCTGTGTGGACCCTCTGATGGGTTCCAAGGTGGTTTTTTTGAGAAAAGCATTTTCCACACTCCAGACATTTGTATGGTTTCTCTCCAGTGTGGATGCGCTGATGCATCACAAGAGTATCTTTCCGAGAAAAACATTTATCGCACTCCGAGCATTTATGGGGCTTCTCTCCTGTATGGATTCGGCTGTGGCTTCTGAGGTGACATGATTGAGCAAATGTTCTCCCACAATCTAAACACTTGTAGTTTTTTTCCCCTGTGTGAATTTTCACATGATTCCAAAGGGTTGATGTGGTACGATAAAATTTTCCACATTCGTTGCATTGATGTGGCTTCTCCCCTGTGTGTGTTTTATGATGTGTCCAAAGATCCCCACTTTGAGCAAAAGATTTTCCACATTCTAGGCATCTGTACGGCTTCTCTCCTGTGTGGACCCTCTGATGGATTCCAAGGTGGTGTTTTTGGGAAAAGCATTTCCCACACTCCCCACATTGGTACGGCTTCTCCCCTGTGTGGATTCTTTCATGAATCTGAACCTCACGTTGTGTAACAAAACTTTTCCCACACTCCCTACATTGATAGGGTTTCTCCCCTTTGTGCCTCTTCTGGTGTGTCCGAAGCCCATAAGAATTAACAAATCGTCTCTCACATTCTGGGCATTCATAGGGTTTTTCTCTGGTGTGAATTCTCTGATGTTTCACCAGGCATGATTTCCAGTAAAAACATTTCCCACATTCGAGGCACTTTTCGCTTTTCTGCCCTCTGTGTGTTTTCTCATGCTTGTGAAGATATTTACTCAGGGTGAAACATTTTCCACACTCAAAACATTTGTTAGATTTTATTCCTGCATGAATCTTCCCATGGATCCAAAGATATGACTTCCAAGAAAAGCTCCTCCCACATTCCCAACACTTATAAGGTTTCTCCCCTGTGTGAATTCTCTCGTGGTCTCTGAGGGTGGCTTTTTCACGGAAAAAATTCCCACATTCCAGACACTGATAAGGTTTCTCTCCAGTGTGGATTTTCTGATGTCTAAAAAGCTGTGGCTTTTGACCAAAGCATAAGTCACATTCCTCACATTTAAAAGGTTTTAGTCTGGGGGGGCATCTGAGATCTTTGGGTTTTTTTCCAGAGAAGGATTTCTCACCTTCCAAACCTTGACTGGATCCACTTCCCACATGGACTTTCCTGTGGGTCAAAAGGAGGGACCGCCGAGGAAAGGATTTCCCACACTCTGAGCATTCATGGCTTCCTTCATGGTTTTCCGGGGTGCTGCCTGTGTCTGACGGGGGATCCGAGAGTTTCCCAGGCTCCATCCTTTCTGGTAGCTGCTGCCCTGTGCTGATTTTCTACTATCTGTTGATAGTTGGCTTGCAGGTCACATTTATTTTTCTGCTGGTGGAACGAAAAAGAAGATGAGAATAATATTTCCTTTTGAGAGTGGTAGAGAGTCACAAAATCTTAGACTTGAAAGGGACCATGAAGGTCTTCCAGTCCCACCCTGAGCAGGACATGGGCACTCAGTACACCCACGATGGAGCCCTGACATCTCTAGGAAGGAAAACTCTTCTGCTGTTCATCGACTCTGATCTTCCCTGCTTCTTTCTTGTCCTAAGACAAGGGGAAGAAGGTCTGAAAGTAGAGGCAGTCCTCAACCTATGACCACTGGAATCTTGGTCATTCAATGAAGCAGCTACTAAGTGAGGGGAGAGACCACTTGGTTCAAGGACCTTAATGCACACTCCTGATTGTGCCCATTAAGTGATCCTGAGGGTTGCTAAGTGGAGGGCAGCCCTAGCAAAGGCTCTGGGGGTTCTCCGGGGTGGGGGGAGGTCCTGGGGAACTGGCCCAGGCCACCTATGAGTTCAGGTCTGCTGAAGGGGGAGGCAAAGCTGTAGCCCCCCCTGGAAGCCTGAGCCACCTCAGCCTGGCCACGCAAAGAAGCCCTGACTGACCGCCGTACTGGGGCTAGAGGTGGCCCTTATCTGGACACGGGGGGGGGGACTTCAGCCGTTTCAGCCAGCTGCACTGACCCCAGCCCAGCTCCACCACTGCCAGCGAGAAATGCGACCTCCAGCCCCAGATCAACGGCCTTTGCAGCCTTGCGCCATTCTCCAAGCTGCAACGTTAAGGGTGAGTAAACATATCTTTCATTTCACTTTGGGAAAGCTCTCTGTAGCTTTATTTTCTCTGATCAGCAAAGATCCTTTTACGAGTGGCTGGGCTGTTGCACCCGCAGAAGAATGAAATGCCAAATCTGAGCCGTCTCCCCTTCCTTCTTTCCTATCTGATCTTCTGGGGCTGAGTCTCTTTTCGGGTGCCCTGACTGAAGTCCTCTTTCCAATACACAAACACACACACACACAGCCACACAAAACACACCCAGTGTTTTGGTTGGCCCTGATTGTGCTTAGACTCTAGAAAGAGTACAGAGAAGAGCAACAAAGATAATTAGGGGACTGGAGGCTAAAGCATATAAGGAAAGGCCGCTGGAATTGGGTATGTCTAGTCTAATGAAGAGAAGGACGAGGGGGGACATGATAGCAGTGTTCCAGTATCTCAGGGGCTGCCCCAAAGAAGAGGGAGTCAGGTGCAACAGCCCAGACACTTGTAAAAGGACCTTGGCTGATCAGAGAAAATAAAGCTACAGAGAGCTTCCCCAAAGTGAAATGAAAGATAGAAAATGAAAGAGCAGGGGGTTGGACTAGATGACCTCCAAGGTCCTTTCCAACTTTATTATTATTATTATATGTTTACTCACTTTTAAAGTTGCAGCTAAGAGGTCTCTGGGTCACTCGTTACCGCTCTGAATCAAGGCCAGATATGATCCTCACTGCTGACCGGTCTGATCGAGTCTGACCGATTGGCCCTTTGTGCAGGAAGCTGCTTCTCCAACTAGGCCTCGATTTCCAAATTCTCTAGAATGGAGTTGGCGGGTCCCAATCCAAGGACACCCCTTCTCCTCTGCGGAGCTCATGGCCACATCTTCACTGGTCTTCTGCAAAGAGAAATGAAAAAGGCTCAAATGCCGACAGCAATGCTGAACATAAGTTATAAATGACCTGGAAGAGGGAGGAGAAAATAGGATTATTTCTTCACAGTACAAAATAATGGAGACAGAATCATCATTCAAGAAGATCTTAATGAACCAAAATGGAAGAAACCAGCAAGGTGAAGTCCAACAGGGACCAATGCGTGGTTGTGAGTAGGAAAAACTCAGTGGAAGATGAGAGAGATCAGGTGGGGCAGAGCATGTGTGAAAAGGGCTGCTCTTTCTTATGCTTTTTGGGGGATGCAAGGCCACAAAGATTTCAGGTCTCTGCAGCTGCCTCCGATAGGCATTTTGAAAAATATTTAAAATTATGCAAGGCAGCCTTCTCTAGCCATCAGCTTGTTCTATTACCTGCTTTACAAGACCAGCCTCAAAACTTCCTTAAAACTTTGTATGCTTTGTAAAACATCCACCAACAAGGGGCTGCCTCATCACAG
>NW_015402666.1:0-3661 GCF_001527695.2 Protobothrops mucrosquamatus
GGTGATACAGAGGAACTTATCTCTGTCTTGAGAAGTGAAACAGTTGCTCAGCTCTGTGAGGAAAGTGGAGAATGTCATAACTGGACTCTGAAGAGCCCTATCCTGTTGAGCTAAAAAGATGCAGTGAAGGGTTTACTATTAGGACTTTGTTAACATATCCTATAGCAATAAAGTACAATTTCTGGAATCCCTATGGTGTCTCTTTCTTAACCTGGCTTACCTCAAAGGGTGTCCAAATCCAAAGCCCCCTCCATCTAAGCCTATTGCAGTGATGACTAAGTTTACTCAGCAGCTGCATGTAGAATAGTCATGAATAGTCAAAATAGTCAAGGAGAGAGGGTTGAGTCCTGTGGCACTGTGGGATGACAGTGAAGTCTTTGGCTGGCTTTCTCCCTCCCACCAATTTTTATAGTATATCCAGTAGCATCAAATGTACTGCACACTGCTTGAGTGTTATCCTGCTCATATTTTATTGCTCAGTATGAGAATATAACTCTATTTTTAGTCACAAAAGGGTAAAAACTGAAATTATCAGGGATATTTTGGGATATATAATTGGTGCTACTGTGATTTCATTTTTTACCTAATTTGTATTTAAAAGGCTATAACTACATATATCAATCTTTCCCCTCCACCATTAAGAGGGTTATTTCATAGCTATTTTTTTTTTTTGCAGAAAATGGAACATGCCTGAGCTAAACAGTAAGATATTTTCTAAGTATCTCATCTTCACAATAAGTGTAATATCAACCTTGATTTCACTGAATACTCAGCACACCATTTGCATAGTTGGCAATTTTTTATTTTATTTTTTTGCAATTGTGTATTTAGAATAGCTACTTGCTTGGGAAAATGTTATTGTTCTTCTCTTCTCAAATGCTTGAGTTTTTCCAGTACGTGGTCTCTCTTAGCTACATAAGAGATATCAACACTACATTCATTTTCTATAAACCTAAGAAGAAGGAGCAACTGAGCTGTGGTGGAACAGTGGTTAGAATGCAATACTGCAAGCTAACTCTGCCCACTGCCAGGAGTTCAATCCTGACTGGCTCGAGGTTGACTCAGCCTTCCATCCTTCCGAAGTTGGTAAAATGAGGAGCCAGATTGTTGGGGGCAATATACTGACTCTGTTAAACTGCTTAGAGAGGGCTGTAAAGCACTCCAAAGCGGTACATAAGTCTAACTGCTATTGCTAATGCTAACCTGAATTTTAATTACCTTACTTTAGCAATAAGGCATTTGGCTTGCAAAACTCTGCACCCGTTTGCAGATTTCTGCCACTCTTCTACCCCTAAAAAGAAGTTGATTTTTTAAAAAAATTATTCTCCATTCATCAAGTGCAATATCAGACTTATTTTGATTGTCCAGAATGGCCACATAACCAATTGTTGATCTGCATGAAAGTATAGCACATCCAAATCCTCCCAAATAAGCATTACATTTGGAGTTAGAAGATTTCTGACAGTGCTAGCTAATGTAAACTCCTTCTACACCCATTATGATATTTAGGCGTGTAGCAATTCTTGTTATGCTATGTGCTGGAAAGTATGAAGGGCTGAATGTTTGCATTAACAGTACCTACAAGAACTACACCAACAGTTTTCTCTCCATCTCCTCTTTCTTTAGTTATATTTGTATTGTTTTTATTCTTATTTTTATTTAGTACTGTTATTAAAAATTAATAACTAACTAGTAAGAAAATTTCCTTACTGGTGTATAGTTCTCTTTCCCTTTAAACCTGATGGAAGAGACAGAGGGGAGGAGAAATAAACTGAAAGTCTGAAAATGGCTATTGTGGGAACAAATATTTGCAATTCACCAAGGATCCTTGTCCTTAAATTCCTGGGTGATAGTTGTCTTCTCCCTAGGAGTAAGGAGGTAAGGAGGTAAGACAGCACAAAACCCTAAAAGTGAATAGTTTGCTTCCTAGTAATACTTTTCTTGGCCTGCAGAAAGTGAAACTGCCAGGGTCAAACAACAGGTGTGTGTAAGCTTCCAAGATCTGGACAGTTACAGTATATGAAACAAAAGAGCCTTACAGGTTTTAGCAGGTGAGCAGGTCCATCTTTAAGTTTGAAGGAAAACAACTGAGACAGTTTCTGAGTGAAAACTGTAAGAGTTTATCAAAACTTCACAACATTGCCCTAGGGAAGAGTTTCACAATTTTAAGATTGTGTATAGTCTTAGAAGTGCAATCAACAACCTTCAGAAGTTGTCATAAAATTTTGAATGTTGTTACAGAAGGAGAAAATGGTTAAATCCATAGAGAGTTATTGATTGAAAATTTTGTCACAATCTACTTCTTGATAAAATAGAAAAATGCAGGATAGACAGCAACGCCACCTGAAGGATTTGTAATTGCTGACCAACTGCAGCAATGCGTGTAGTCCTCAATGGAACTATATCTACATGGAGGGAAGTGGGGCACCTCAAGGTTATATCTTAAGCATTCAATATTTTCATAAATGTTTTAGATGAGGGATAGAAGGGGAACTCATCAAATTTGCAGAGAACACCAAGCTGGGGAAATGGCCAACACTCCAGGAGATAGGCTCAAGATCAAATAGAAACTGTGGATGCTCCATCACTGGAAGTTTTTAAAAAGACATTGAACAGCCATTTGTCCAGAATGGTATAGAACAGTGGTCCCCAACCTTTACGGACTGGTGGTCTGACAGGGGGGAAGAGGCAAACCAGCTTGCTGCTCAAGCATGTTGAGTTGTGTGCGCACGTGGGTGTCCCAGCCACCTGCTCGCATGGCCCGGTTCTGAATGGGCCATGGCCTAGTAGTGGGCCGCAGCCCAGGGATTGGGGACCCCTGGTATAGGGTCTCTTGAGCAGGGGATTGGACTAGAAGACCACCAAGATCCCTTACAACTCTATTATTCTGTATTTTACATGTGGCCACACAGCACGGAACTCAAAAAACAAACAAAAACTCATAACTGAAAAAGATGCACATTGTCACTTGATGGCTACTTTATCCTCAAATTCATACCCTGTGATTTCTGCATCCAATCCAGAAATCATTCAAAGGAGAAATGTTAGTCTAGTGGTTAAGGCACCAGGCTAGAAACTAGGAAGCTGTG
Source organism: Protobothrops mucrosquamatus (assembly GCF_001527695.2). Classification (NCBI taxonomy): domain Eukaryota; kingdom Metazoa; phylum Chordata; class Lepidosauria; order Squamata; family Viperidae; genus Protobothrops; species Protobothrops mucrosquamatus. Next base: position 3,090 of record NW_015402666.1, read on the forward strand.
AATTTATTGTGATTTTTATTATTGCCTGTTCACCGCCCTGAGTCCCGTAAGGGAGATAGGGCGGTATATAAATTTAAATAATAATAATAATAATTCCAGTCCTGATTTAAGCATGAGAGTCAGTTGAATAATTTTGGGCTAGTCATTCTCTCAGCCCAACTAACTTCACAGGGTTGTTGTGGTGGGGAAAATAGGAAGAAGAAGAAATATTAGGAATATTCACTGCCTTGAGTAATTTAAAAAAATAATAATGACAGGATAAAAAAAATAAAAATCATAACATTTTAAAAAGTAGTATTTTATTTTATGACTTATCTTTATTTATCCACCATGGTTGTATGAAATTCCATTAGCCATCTATTAAACCAATAGATTTAATAGACATCTCTTTGTAAAAACTCAAGATTTCTGAGATAGTATTAATTTTATACCATGAACAGCATAATGTGCAAAGCCTATTTTAATTAAATATCTTTCTAAAAACAACAGGCTGACAGCAATTTTCTCATTTCACAGAAAATGTCAGCATTTACTGAAATGCCATAATTTGCATACTGCTTTGTTAAACGCCA
>NW_015402667.1:0-3660 GCF_001527695.2 Protobothrops mucrosquamatus
AGGGGAAGAGGAAGGAAGGAAGAAAAAAGAAAGAAAGAAAGAATGAGGGAAGGGAGGGAGGGAGGGAGGAAAGAAAGAAAGAAAGAAAGAAAAAGAAAGAAAGAAAGAAAGAAAAAGAAAGAAAGAAAGAAAGAAAGAAAGAAAGAAAGAAAGAAAGAAAGAAAGAAAGAAAGAAAGAAAGAAAGAAAGAAAGAAAGAAAGAAAGAAAGAAAGAATTCTGGGAGTTGAAGTCCCAGAAAGTTCCCAAGATTGGGAAACATGGTTCTAAATGAAGGCAATGTTTGGTGGAATATGATGTGATTGTTGCAATCTGCTTCACAAAATATTTGCAGGATGTTTTGCAGCTCAATAGTAAAGCTGACTGGCTAATTAGGGGCAAGTCTTGTTCTTGCAATCGGCCTATCTTGCAGGGTGCTTAGGAGGAAGCTTGAGAGGATGAATGGAAACCAGAACTCTGCATGATGTGAAAATTACAACTCAACTGCAACAAACCGCTTTCTGGGCACAGGAAGTTCTGCCAAACGAATGCCTGCGGAGTGGCTCATGTATATGGCTTTTATTTGCCAAACTGGTGCATGCTTAATTATTTGGATAGAATAGGAGTAGAAGTAGATACAAAACGTTATTGGCCAAGAGTGATTAGATACACAAGGAATTTGTTTCCAGTGCAGAAGCTTATACGCAAATATGTCAACAAGGTTTCTTTCGCAAGGCTGTTTCAATGTCTGAGAAGAGGTTGAATTAGACCAGGGACCTTGGTGGCTGGTAGGTAAAAAAGCATAAATTATGATTATGGCAATGTAGCTGTGTTGAAAGAAAAATCATCAGGTCCAGTCCAAGCCGGGAATAAATAAAATGGAGGCTGTTTGGAAGGAAGGTTCCGTTTATTGAAGAACAGAACCAATAGCATGTGGTTCTGGGACAGCTGACAAAATGGAGTTGGGATAGGTGGGCTTTTATACCTCCTTTGGGCTTTGTATTTAACTTTCTTCCTGTTCCTGTGCAACGTACTTTGACCTGAGTGTGCCCTTTTGGTATTCTAATGGTGGTGGGATAATCCTATTATGTCCTGCTTCTCTGTGGCTGAGGCTGAAGGCATTTTGCTTATGAATAGGTGGCCCCAAGTCAAGGTTTGGACAAAACTCAGCAGCTTGTTTTCCGTGCGGCTGCTGATAAAAACAGGATCGCCAGCATGATCGCCAACGTCCGATAACGGATATGGCACAAGAAGAAGAAGTCTGCATTTCTAAAAGCTGGCCTGCTTGGGGGAAGGAGACTGGGGGCTGGTTTCTGCCTAAGATTTTTTCTCCACTATTCCTTTGGGGTAAATATAATATTCTGCCTTCTTTTTTTAATATCCCCCCAAATATTTCCTTCTCTAGGAGGGTGGGTGGGTGCTGACTTCCAACAGCTGTCAGTGTCATTGATATTAACTGGTTGGGAGGTGGTACACTCGGCTGCCCAATGCTGATCTGACACCAGGTAATCCAAGCGAGATGGTCGCTTGGCTACAGAATCCAGCAGGTCACCTTGGGCCAGGTGTGCTCAGGCTGAGTTATCTCGCCGATCAGAAACCAGGGCAGGTGAGCAGCCAAAGAATGGTTTAGCCTGCCCTGTGCTCCTTGGCAGGAGAAGGGGGCAGATGGAAAGAGAAGGGACGAAAGAGCAATGCCTGGACCCATGCATGCTGCTTTTGAGACATGCCGCCGCTGAGCATGTGAACAAACCTCCGTTGCACGGGGATAACTTGAAACTAGATCAGCATTGAAGAGGGTTTAGTGCGGTGTTTCTCAAGCCTGGCCACTTTAAGATGGATGAGTGGACGTCAACTTGCGGGATTCACCAGCCAACGTGGGAGCTGAATTCCACCCATCTTAAAGTGGCCAGCTTTGAGAAACATGGTTTAGTGTGGAAGGAAACTGTGGAATAGGATTCTGTTGGATCAAACCAAAAAATAGTTTGGACCCTGGTCTTCTGCTTTGCTCCTTGGGATCAAATTACAACTTAGTTTGTAATCAGTTTCTTATGTCCTTGCTTGCTTGCTGGCTTCCTTCCTCTTTCCCTGTATCCTTCCTTCATTTCTTTCTTCCTTCTTTCCCTCCTTCTTCTCGCTTCCTCTCCTTCCTTCCTCTTCCCCTTTCCTCCAGCCTTCCCTTCTGTCCTTCCCTCCTTTCCTTCCTCTTGAATCAGTTCATTTATCTCTTTCATGTACATCTACACTGTTTTGCTTTAAGCACTGTCCAGTCTCCTTTTGAAAGCCTCCAGTGATGGAGCACTCACAACTTCTGAAGGCAAGCTGTTCCATTGGTTGATTGCTCTCACCGTTAGGAAATTTCTCCTTAGTTCTGGGTTGCTTTTCTCCTTGATTAGTTTCTGTCCAATGTTTCTTTCCTTGCCTTCTGGTGCTTTGAAAAATAGTTTGATCCTCTCATCTATGTAGGAGTCCTTCAAGTATTGGAAGACTGCTATCATGTCACCCCTCATCCTTCTTTCCACTAGACTAGACATACTCAATTCCTGCAACCGTTCTTCCTATGTTTTGGCCTCCAGCCCCCTAATTATCTTCATTGCTCTTCTCTGCATTCTATCCAAGGGCACCTTTGTCCAAGGGCATTTCTATGGTTGCCTGCGATACTTGCTGGAGGGCTGGGTGGGGTCTTAGTCAGGGGTCTTCCCGATAATGTAATTCATGGAAAGTTGGCATCATTTGGAACCGTTAGCAACAAGTGAACATCATCATCATGGCATCCCTAGCTGGAAAGAGAAGAACAGCCGAGACACTCCCGTCAAAGCTCTCCAGTGCTTTGATTTTTCATGAGTACCAATTCTGCAATCTAGTTGCAGGACCTGAATCCCATTATTGCTTGGGTCAATTGTCCCTCTGGGGGTATGGAGAACAGGTCAAAAATTGTGGGGGCTCCATCACTTGGAGGTCTTCAAGAAGAGATTGGACAACCATTTGTCTGGAATAATATACTGTAAGGTCTCCTGCTTGAGCAGCGGGTTGGACTAGAAGATCTCCAAGGTCCCTTTCAGCCTGTTATCCTATGTTATGTTTTATGTTTTGTTTTTTTTAAACACTAGCACGCTCAAAAAGGTGCTTGACATATTGAGCATGCCCAAGTGCAAAAAAAGCTGGTTTCTCAGAAGACAAATTCATGAGGTTGTTCTTCCTACCACTTCTAAACCTCTAAGTTGATTTCTCCCACTTCAGCTTGTCCTTCCTTAATAATAATAATAATGATGATAAAGTTGGAAGGGACCTTGGAGGTCATCTAGTCCAACCGCCTGCTCAGGCAGGAAACCCTATACCATTTCGGACAAATGGCTGTCCAGTTTCTTCTTAAAAACTTCCAGTGTTGGAGCATTCACCACTTCTGGAGGCAGGTTGTTCCACTGGTTAATTGTTCTCACTATCAGGAAGTTTCTCCTTAGTTCTAGGTTGCTTCTCTCCTTGATTCGTTTCCATCCATTGCTTCTTGTCCTGCCTTCAGGCGCTTTGGAGAATAGCTTGACTCCCTCTTCTTTGGGGCAGCCCCTGAGATATTGGAAGACTGCTATCATGTCCCCCCTCGTCCTTCTCTTCATTAAACTAGACATACCCAATTCCAGCAACCGTTCCTTATATGTTTTAGCCTCCAGTCCCCTAATCATCTTTGT
>NW_015402668.1:0-3660 GCF_001527695.2 Protobothrops mucrosquamatus
GGTTCCGCCCCCTGCGCCGGCCGAGGCGTAGCTGGCAAGCGGCAGAGACGGAGCAGGCCGACCACCAGCTGGCCCAGCCCAAGGGAGGTAAGGCACCCGCCGGAAAAGGGGGAAAAAATGGCGGACAGCCTTGCTTGGCGACCCCCATGAAATGGTCGATCGACCCCAAATGGGGTCCCGACCCACAGGTTGAGAACCAGTGGTGTAGAAGAAGGTGTCTGTGGAGGCTTAGGTCCCTTATAACATGACTCGTGAGTTAGTTAGTCTTGGTCTTGCATCATATTCGGTGTCTTTTCAAAACCTGTTTTTAGTTTCTTTGCAGTCTCCCTAATCCAGTGATGGTGAACCTTTTAGAGACCGAGTGCCCAAACTGCAACCCAAAACCCACTTATGCATCATCGGGTGCTGGGTGGGTGTGGCCCATTGGCTGGGCGTGGCCCATTGGGTGGGCGTGGCTGCGGTGGTAATGGCAGACTGGGTGGGACTAAAAAGTTCAATCAATCAATTCCAACTTTGCAAGATTTTTTTCCCCGCGAGAAGTTGAAATTGACTGATTGATTGAACCTTTTTTTTTTTTTTTTGCACATGGTGGCGGAGGCCTAAAGCGAAAAGGTTTTATAAAACCCAGCTGAAGGCCTAGGACTGGGGCGACGGCGTGCGTGCCCACAGAGAGGGCTCTTAGTGCCGCCTCTGGCACCCGTGCCATAGGTTCGCCACCATCTGCCCTAATCCTTTCAATCAAAATTATACAGGAGTGAAAGTTCAGTTACTAAACATGCTTTTTTGGGGGGGGGGGAAATGATTTGTGAACACATTCTACAGTGTGTTTGTTTTGCAGGTAGTCCTCAACTTACAACCGTAACCGAGAGCAGAATTTCTGCTGCCAAGCAAGGTGGCTGTTAAGTGACCGACGCCCAATTTTTACAACCTCTTTGCCATGATTGTTAAGTGAATCATGCAGTCATTAAGCACATCTGGCCTCCCCCTCTGACTTTGTTTGTTGGAAGGTGGCTGGGAAGGTCGCAAAGGAAGATTGCCTGATCCCAGGACATTGGCAACCATCAAAAATATATATGCCGGTTGCTAAGCATCCGAATTTTGATCATGCGAACAAGGGGAGGCTGCGACCATTACAGTGGGAGAATCAATTGTAAATCACGTTTTTCGGTGTCGTGTAACATTGTTTCACCAAATCAATGGTTATAAATCGAGGGCTACCTGTAATTGGGGTGATAGTGCTCTTCAATCCCGTGACCCAATTCCAAGTGGCAAAGTCTTTTAACTAGATTGAAATCCTGGGGCAGGGAAGGATCCAGAGCTAGCCTTGAACTATTGAATGCAGATTTGTTTCGCGAGTCGGGTGGAATGGATTTTAAATTCCTCTTCGCAAAACTCCATCTCTGCAAATTAATAGAATTATTTAGGGTTAATAATATAATAATAATGATAAAGTTGGAAGGGACCTTGGAGGTCATCTAGTCCAACCCCCTGCTCAGGCAGGAAACCCTATACCATTTCGGACAAATGGCTGTCCAGTCTCTTCTTAAAAACTTCCAGGGTTGGAGCCTTCACCGCTTCTGGAGGCAGGTTGTTCCACTGGTTAACTGTTCTCACTGTCAGGAAGTTTCTCCTTAGTTCTAGGTTGCTTCTCTCCTTGGTTAGTTTCCATCCATTGCTTCTTGTCCTGCCTTCGGGTGCTTTGGAAAATAGCTTGACTGCCTCTTCTTTGGGGCAGCCCCTGAGATACTGGAAGGCTGCTATCATGTCCCCCCTCGTCCTTCTCTTCGTTAAACTAGACATACCCAATTCCAGCTTGTGTGAATCCAGCTGATAATTTATTCAGCCCACAAATGATTGAGCAAGTCACAGTTTAGCATAACATTCAAATTTTATTTGGGGGAAATACCTACTTGGGCTGACCTCTGAAGCTGTGGGTTTTTAAGCTTGCCTCCTGGAGAATTCAGGAACTGGAAGCTTTTGAGGACTCTTGTGCCTTCTGGATAATTTATGAGAATGTTTCCCCCCCCCCCCAGTGTTTTTTTTAATTCTGTGATAGAAGCACAGGATTCACTTGGGACAAAGCAAGACGTCTCACCAAGACCTGAGTCCTGTCTTAGTTGAGACAGGATTTTTCACGCTTTCAAGCTTAGCCTTTTAAAAAGCCACAACCATCCCTGGGCCTAAAGAGAAATTCCAAAAACCTCAAATTTTCCCTGGCTCTCCCCTATCTTAGTTTTCTTAGATCCCTTTTTTTTTTTTGACAACTTTGTTGGCTTTAGGACGTATGGACTTCAACTCCCAGAATTCCTCAGCCAGCCATGCTTTGGGAGTTGAAGTCCACCCACCCCAAAGTCGCCAGAATTACTGCCTTAGTTAGAAAGCTTGAAAATGCACCATAACGAACACCTGTTAAGAGAAACTGGTTGTCCTGGGCCAGTGGTGGCGAACCTACGGCACGCGTGCCAGAGGCAACACTCAGAGCCCTCTGTGGGCACTTTTTGAGTGCGCCGGTCGAGGGGCCAGCAGGCTGTGTCTGCTGACGGACACTGTCGGCCCCCATGCGCTCGCTGGCCTCTGTGTGCGGGGGCCGATGGTGTCAGGCAGCAGCTGCCCCGGCCCCTGCCTCGCCTTGCCCTGAGATAATGGCACCCCCACCCTGCCTCGCCTTACCCCGCAGGACGAGCCTCCTACCCACCACCCCACCTTCCAGAGACCCCCTGGATCTCCCTCAACCCTGCCCGGCTCCCACAGGCATCCCCACGAGCAACATTGAGGTGGCCACACCTACCTTGGCCACACCCACCCAGTCTGTCATGACCACCATAGCCACGCCCACCCAGTGGGCCACGCCCAGCTGGCACCCGGCAATAAATAAGTGGGTTTTGGGTTGCAGTTTGGGCACTCGGTCTCTCAAAGGTTCGCCCTCACTGTCCTGGGCTAATAATAAAGCCCCAATTCTCTTTTCTTCCTTCGGCTCCTTATACAGGCAGTCCTCGACTTAACGAGCTTAATGGAGCCCCAAATTCATGTGGCTAAGTGAGACATTTGTTAAGTGAGTCTTGCCCCATTTTACGACCTTGCTTGCCACCGTTGTTAAGTGAATCAGTGCAGTTGATAAGTTAATAACCCGGTTGGTAAGGGAATCTTGGCTTTCCCCCCTTGACTTTGCTCGTCAGAACGTCGTAAAAAAGGGGATCACGTGACCCTGGGGACACACAGCAAAGGTCATAAGTATGAACCAGTCGCCAAGTGGCTGAGTTTTGATCCCATGACCCTGGGGATGCTGCAAAGGTTGTAACTGTGAAGAACGGTCACAAGTCATCTTTTTCAGAACCATTGTAACTTTGAACGGTCATTAAACGCAGTGTTGCAAGTCGAGGATTACCTGTATATCTCTAATACTTAGAATGTGGGTGTGTTACCACTGTGGTGGTGTTTGGCCTATCATTTCCAGGTTCCCCTGCTTGGTTCCGATGTGCTTGAAAGCTCAGCCTTTGAGTTTGGCATGCTTTGGGTGTTTGGTGTGTTGCATTGTGGCTTTCGGCTTGCACAAAATAGAATTCAAGCTGTATAAAAACCATAGCGAGCAAGTTCCCAACCTCACATTCACTTAAGGGTCTGTAAGATCCAACAATCATGTTTGGCATGGCCTAGGCCAGG
>NW_015402669.1:0-3660 GCF_001527695.2 Protobothrops mucrosquamatus
TAATAATAATAATAATAATAATAATAATAATAATAATAATAATAATAATAATAATAATAATAATAATAATAATAATAAAGTTGGAAGGGACCTTGGAGGTCATCGAGTCCAACCCCCTGCCCAGGCAGGAACCCTACACCATTTCAGACAAACGGCTGTCCCGTCTCTTCTTAAAAACTTCCAGTGTTGGAGCATTCACCACTTCTGGAGGCAGGTTGTTCCATTGGTTAATTGTTCTAACTGTCAGGAAGTTTCTCCTTAGTTCTAAGTTGCTTCTCTCCTTGATCAGTTTCCACCAGTTGCTTCTCGTTTTGCCCCAGGCTTGAATTCAATGGCATAGTCCGTGGGTCGGTGGGGGGGAGCTCATCTACCCTCTCTTCACTGAAAACTTCAGCAAGGTCTCTGTATTCCTCTGGTATTTCTGGTAGTCCCTTTTCCTCTCCCATGGATGCTTTTTCTGTTCTTGATTCTGGTAGCCCCCCTTGGGATTTTAAGTCCATAGGGTCCCCCTTCGGGAATTTGATTTCTGCCATTCTCCAATTCACCCAGGGGTTCCATTTTTGTAACCATTCCATCCCTAGGATCATCGGGCATTCCATGCCTGGGGTCACTACAAACGTTATGTCTTCCTCATGTTTGCCCAGGGAGAGGTGTATTGGTAAAGTGGCTAGGGTAGCTGGCACCCCCCTTGCTATGGACCCATCTAACTGGCTAAATGAGATTGGTTGTTCCAGTCTCCTTGACGGAATGCCCAGATTCCCCACTAGTGTCGGGCTAATGAGGCAGCGGGTGCAGCCAGAGTCTATTAGGCTTTCACTTTCACGGCTTTGGGCATGGGGGGAATTAATATAGTCACTGTCTTGAGGATGGGTGCGATGCGTCCACTTACCAGGGGTTTGCCCTCCGAGCTGTCATCTGAGGCGTCCACCGGCCCTGCAGTGTAGGCTGGAGTTCTTTCCCACTGATGAGCAGAGGTGGGGGATTCCACAGCCTCTATCATTCTCATGGCAGGTACTTTTGGCTTAGCTGGAGACTTTCCGGATTTGCTGGCCTGTGATCTGTCTGGGTTGTGCTGGGGGGCTTTTGAGCGGCATTCTACAGCCCGATGCCCCTCTCTCCCGCATTTGAAGCAGCCGATGGTTTCACTGGTTCATGCGTCGACTCAGGCGGTGAGTGGCTCCATTGTTTTCCTCGGTGGTGCCTCTTCAGTAGGTCGATCTCTGCTTCCTCTGCCAGGACGTACCATTCGTCGAGTTGGTGTGGGTCCCCTCGGGGCAGGCAAGCTGGGGGGCTTTTGAGCGGCATTCTACAGCCCAATGCCCTTCTCTCCCACACTTGAAACACCCCATTTGCTGATGGTTTCACTGGTTCACGTGTCAACTCAGGCGGTGAGCGGTTCCATTGTTTTCCTTGGCGGTGCCTCTTCAGTATGTCGATTTCTGCTTCCTCTGCCAAGATGTACCACTCCTCAAGTTGGTGTGGGTCCCCTCGGGGCAGGCAAGCATCATATAGGTCATAATTTAGTCCGTCTTTGAAATGGCTAAGGAGGATGTCTTCCGGCCAGTTCAGTTTGCTGGCAATGGCCCGGAATTCTTGCGTATATTCGGCTACCGGGCGTTTGCCTTGCCTCATCATTTTTATCCTTTCACGGGCTTTGCGATCAGCCAGGGGGTCCTCAAATCGCCTTCTCAGAGAGGACATGAAACGGTTGAAGTCGTTGAGCTCTGGGGCATTGGAGTCGTGCAAGTTCACCACCCAATCTGCGGCCGGCCCATCCAGGGCAGATTGCACAATCCGGATACGGGCTTTGTCGCTGGGGATGTGCCGCCCATATTCCTCCATGTAGCTGAGGACTTGGGTTATGAAAAACCCCAAGCGTGTCAGCTCCCCCTTGAATCTCACGTCCAGCGGTGGGAGTCTTTGAATGGATTGGTGCCTTCGTTGTCAGTGGTAGTGTCTTCCATCCAGATCACCCTCTGCAGGTCGGTGGCGAGTGGGGATTACTGGGTCAGCAGATGTCCCCGGGGCTGCAGGTTCCACTTCCCCCTCGGTGTCTCTCCCTTTGTGGCTCCAGGAGCTGGGGCGGCCATAGGGCTCAGAATTCTCCTCTCCTAGGGAGCTGAGGGTTCTCTTCATCAGGTTGATAGCTTTCTCTAGGATCCAGCCCGAGTACGGTGCCCAGCTCCCTTCCTCCTCACTTGCGTGCAGGGATTTCTCCATCTCCTGCTTCCATTCTGGTTGGTTGGCCTCCCGTCTCAGGGTCACCTTTCTTGATTTCTTTTCCCACTCGCCTTTCTTTCCAATGCCCATTGACCACCGAGATTTGTGGTCCCGTGTCTCCACCACCTCTTCTCCTGAGGAATCTGACCTCTCAGTTCCCAACATCTGGCAGGGTTTCAGTTCGGGCAGCGGCTCCCTTTCCAGGGAGTTTTCTCCTTTCCCTGCTCCTTCGTCTGACATGGTAATTTTTGCAAAGTCCCCCGGCAAGGTTCTCCCTTCCAGGTGGACTAATTCTGCAGGTCCTGTCTAATGTAAGGACCCACCCCACTTTGCATCTTAAGAAGACAGAACTCTTGGGATATTTCTTCCAACAGGCATCTTTATTAAGAGAAAATGGTTGCAGGTGTTCTAGACAGGACCTGGGGCCAAAGCCCTACGGTTCAAGGTTTTAAGGGGTCCCCAGCAGCTCCACCCCACCTCACCATCCTTCCAGCGACAATCCCAGGCGTTACATTTCCCCCCCTTTTCCCTCACTGCCGGAGGAAGGGAGACTTCAGAGGGGATTAGATGAAAGCTGATGGCCCCATTGTTATGATTAGTCCTTTTGGTGGTATCCACATTCAGTCCCTTTGAAGTTGTACCGAAGGAAGTGAGGGCCATAAAATCCCTCTGTTCACCCCCCCCTTCCCTTCATCGTATGACAGAATCCAGAGAGGGCAGAAATGGGGTTTTCCATAGTCGATAACTAGAGATGAAATATAATTGGATTCTGACAGCAAGTCTGTGAATTCCTGTCATGTGTCTGATTAACGAAACACTTAAAAGAACTTTCAGGCATTTCTTTTTAACCTAAAAGCCTTTATTAAGGTTACAGAGACGTCAGAACGGCATGGTGGAATGCTAAGATCTGATTTTCTCTTCCATTGCACATAACATTCCGGGCATTTTTCCCTCCCTTATTTTGGGGTCATGATTCACATCTTCCAATTAACTTGGAAGATGTGATTCACTTCCGAGTCCTTTTTCCCGGCCTTTCCTTATATTCTCCTCCCCTTTCACTGTTGCCTGATTTAACTATAAAAATACCAGACAGTTCTGCATATTGTCAAAGCAAGAATATACAGTATTTGCAGCGCTGACATCCAGCCCCCTTTACAAAAAAGGACAGATCCTGTAAAGTAAACAAAAGCATATGTTAAGGGTTATCTTTTGGTTTGTTGGGGTGTTTCACATCAAACCTATTGACCAATCTATTAGCCTTTACTTCACTGGATTTTACCCAGGTGACTTCAGACAACGGGTATCCCTTCCATTGTACTAGGTACTGCAATTTCCCTCTAAAAACTCTAGAATCAAGAATACGCTTTACTTTATAGTGGGTCTGTCCCGCAACTACGAGGGGCCCAGGTGCCTTTTTCGGAGGAGGTCTTAAAGTGGAGC
>NW_015402669.1:12319-13421 GCF_001527695.2 Protobothrops mucrosquamatus
GCGGCCTGCTGAGTCCTGCCGCGGCCCGCTGAATCCTGCCGCGGCCTGCCGAGTCCGGGGCCGCCGCGAGCTAAAAACCTCCATCCTGCCCGCCATGGCCTCCGCTATCCTCGAGGCCGCTGCCTTCCGCTGCGGGCCGAATCCGAGCCAGGTCTTCCACAAGGCCGGCTCCAGGGCCAAATCCAGGCCGGATCTTCCACCGAGCCTTGATCCCTTCGATGTCCTCGCCGGGCCGAGTCCTCCGTTCCGCGGCGTCACCCAGCCGAAGACTGGGGAGTCGCACGGTAGGCCCCTGGTTACCGGCGAGTCCGGCTCTTCAAATTAGGGTCGAAGTGAAACCCTCGACCCTCGGGAAGCCCCCCCATTTCTGCTGGGACTTCGCTCCATCACGGAGCCACCCCAGGTAGGTCCACCATTACCGGAAGCCAGGAAGCCAGAATGTTCTTTGGGGAGCCCTCTTTTTATCAGCTTGCTTTTTATAGGTTTCAAAAGTCTTTTTTAAAGCTTCTTTTGTGTTTCTCCAAACTTCTTCCCACCCCTTCACCCACTGGTCAAGTGTCTGGGAAGCGGAGGGCATCTGAGGATATTCAGGTATTGGGTTGAACTCTTTTCCTGTGGCTACTCTGAAAGGTGTGTAACCGGTGCTGCTGTGCACAGAATTATTGTATGCCACCTCCGCAAAAGGGAGAAGATCAGTCCAGTTCGTCTGTTGGTAAGAAACGTAGCACCTTAGATATTGCTCCACCATTTTGTTAGCGGCTTCCGCGGCCCCATTGGTGGCTGGATGAAAAGCAGATGATAAGCCTTGAGATGATCCAATTAATGCAGGGAAAGTCCTCCAAAACTTTGCTATGAACTGCACCCCCCTGTCTGAAATTATCTGCTTAGGGGCGCCATGCAGCTGGTAGATATGGTTCAGGAACATTTTGGCCAGTCGGGCAGATGGGAGTCCCTTGCAAGCGATGAAATGAGCCTGCTTCGAAAACAGGTCTATTACAGTCCAGATGACAGTGTTTCCACTACTTTCGGGTAGGTCTACTATAAAGTCCATAGCTATTTCTTCCCATGGTTGAGAAGGGTCTGCCACGGGTTGCAGTAGTCC